>NC_050579.1:211877815-211900315 GCF_011100635.1 Trichosurus vulpecula
GATCTTTTTTTCCCCTTACAGGAGGAAAACTTTAAATTCCAAATGTGATGCCTACTAGCTAATTAAGCTGCCACAGGTATACCAATACTGATTTCAAGATATAGTGAAGTAGGACTCATATTAAATGCAGGGAATGAAAGCTAAAAAAATATGCGTATATTAGATGCACCAGTGGGAAAGGTACACTTTATTTGGGAATTGTTTGCTTTCCACCAAAATACACGATTCAACAATGCACCATTTAGAACTGGACATTTTAAGCTCATTGTTAATAGTATTCTGTACTTGAGTGCAGCCCTTTATTGTTCTTTAATTCTATCCTTTGAGAAATTTCCAAGGAAAATTGTTCTTGCTGTTGTTTTTTTTCCTACTCAATTTTTGTAGTTCATGTATCATCGAAATCATCCATCTTACAAGTCCAAGGACCATAAAGTTAGAGCTGGAAGGTATGTGAAACTCCGAGCCTTTCATTTTACAAATATGGAAATTGGTTCCCATAGATACAATGTAAAGTTTGTTACCAATGATCACACAGGTATTGAGTAATAAACCTTGGATTTGAAACAAAATTATCTAACTCTTAATGCAGAAATTTTGCTTAGAGTTATAAAAATATGAATCATGCAAAATTCTATATATTTGAATCATTTCTTTCTACTTACAAGAATCATCTGAATCTTACTTCACGGGAAAGTCCACTTGAAGTCTTTAGCTGGAGAAAAGATCTTAGGATCATAAATTAAGAGAGTGAAGGGCTGAAAGAGGTCATCTCTTCAAACCCCCTTGTATCACATGCTATGAAAAAGAAATCTAGGGAGATTGAGAAATTTGGCCACCTTTACAGAGCTAGCAGTACCTAATGTAGTATATGAACTCAGGTCTGTCTGATTACAAATCCAGTGTCACGTCCACTGTCCTATGCTCCAACAAGCTGCAGCATGAATGGTGGCTACATACCAGTAAAACCATCTTGGCAGACAGGCTAATGCAGGTTAATTGTAACCTATAGACTTCATACATTCAGTGAGATAAGGGGATATCTACACCAAGCATGTGAGAACAACTTGTCCCAATGTTCATAAAGATAGCTGAAACAGGAGCTGTGAAGTCCTTAGAGATTGATCAGACATCAGACGTGCCCAGGTCTTCCACTCCATTCCAGGCTGTTACTAGCTACTTTGACTTTTGTCCTGCCACTGAACTTTGGTGACTATGGAAGAGAAAAAGAGGCTGAGCACTCTGTGCAATTCTGCCTCACTTAAACCTAATTCACAGACAAGTCAAGACATTACCCATGATGTCATTGGCAATTGATTAGTTGGTTGTGATCCTTTGTTCTCAAAGAAGGCCAAAATGACATCACTATGTTTGCGTTAAGTCACAATATGTCTGACTGTGGCTGATCAGACCAATACAAGCTCAGAAGACTCTAGTACATGTCAAGCACAAATAGTTCAGATGAACATGTGAAGCGAAGATAGATCTTCATTTGTGTACCCCATGTTTCTTTTGAGGTACTGCAATTCTGCTTTGCTTATAGAGCACAGCGCATTCTTTGATGCGAGCACATCATGTCGGGTAGTCTTGTGTCAATGTCTCCCATGTATCACAATTGATTCCAAAGTTGTTCAGAAAGACCTTGAGAGTGTCTTTGTATTACTTTTTTTGACCACCATGTGAGTTCTTGCCTTGTGTGAGTTCTTTGCAAAATAATCTTTTAGGCAAATATATGTTTGACATTTGATCAACATGACCACCCCATCAAAGTTGTTTTATTTGCAGGAGAACTTGAATATTTGATAGTTCCTCTTAAGAAAGGACCTCAGTGTACACTACCGTATCTTGACGGGTGATCTTCAGAATCCTTCTAAGACATTCCAAATAGAAGCAATACAATTTCCTGGCATAACACTGATATATACTATTGATTCCACAGGCATATAACAATGAAGTAAGCACAATGACTCTGTACACCTTAAGTTTGGTAGGCAGCCTAATACTTCTTCTCTTCTACACTTTACTTCAGAGCCACCTAAATGCTGAACTAGCTCAGTCAACTTCATCATCCACGCATACATCCCTGGAAAGTAAAATGCCAAGGTAAGTGAACTTATCAACAGCATTAAAAATTTCTCCATTTGTTGAAACAAATGGGTCCACATATGGTGGTTCTCTGCTGGCTGGTGGAAAACCTCTGTTTTATTAGTCATATTAGGACAAAAGTAGCACAATTGACTGAAAACTGATCCTTACTTTTTTGCATCTCAGACTCAGAGGCTGCATTGAATGCATAATCATTTGAGAAGAAAAAGTCTCACACTAATCCTCCCTCAACTTTACTGCTGGCTTGTAGCCTTTTCAAGTCATATAACTTGTGGCAGCTGACCTTGATGTCATTTTTGTCTTTATTGGAGGCATCTGACAACATTGTTGAAAGCATCATGCCAAAAAGTCACTCCTTTGGTGACTAGGGAAGCATGAGAATATTGCCCAGTATCTAGAACCCATTCAAGATTGCCATCATGAAATTGATGTGCAAATTGATTAACTTCTCCAGACAACCAAATTTAACCATGATCTTCTACAAGGCCTTATGACTGATAGCCTCAAAGTCTTGGTCAGATAGAGGAATATTGTGGAAGACCTCTGTTCTGCTCCTGGTTTGTTTTTTCTATAGTTGTCAGGAAGTAAACACCATACCAACCTTTCCTTGATCCTTTTTGAAGCTACATTTGCTCTCAGGTAGATGGACATATTGCAGGGAAAGGAACAGGTGATTAAAGGGTACTCTGGCAGTAATATTGACAAGAATGACTGAGAGAGAGAGACCCTCTCCCCTCTTGTTGTCACAGGACAACATATTTCCTTTTCCTTTGGTTTTTTAGAAATGAACAACGGAGGCATCTTTGAATTCCTTGGGGGATAAACTCTTTTTCCATTTAACCTGCAAGTTTTCAGTCAAATTTTGGGTAACAGTGGACCACCTGCCTTGTAAGTATCCACTGGAATAGAATCAGTATAAGGTACTTTGCCACATGAGAGACATCTAACAGCATTCAAAACTTCTTCAGTTGGAAGTTCATTTAGATAGGGACTGACTTGAACCTGAGGTATATAGTCAATGGCTTCATCATTGATTGATGATGGTCTGTTGAGAACACTATGAAAGTGTTCAGCTCATATCTCTATGATCAGATCCTTATCACTGATTAGTGTGGTTCCATCAGCACTGAGGAGCTGAGAAGTACCAAAGGTCTTTGGCCCATAAAATGTCTTCAGGTTATCATAAAAGAGCTTTGGATTGTTATTATCAGTGTAAAACTAATTTTCATCTTTCTTCTTACTGAGCCAATAATCTTGAATCTTTCTAAGCTTCACTTGCAGTTAAATTTTGATGGAGTTAAATACAACCTTCTTAAAGATGGATGAACTATCCTGCTAATAAATCCTCATGCTAATCCCATCATTTTTGTCAAACCAATCTTGATGTTTATGAATGTTCTCGGCCAGAGGAATAATGTGATGCTGTACAACAAATCTCTGAAAGCTGCTCACTCCTTTTCTGCTCCACTGTTGTCAACCATGTATTGGCTCAGTTTTTTCTCCAAGTTAATAAGAAACTGTTTATCCTTACAGAAAAACTCTAATCTATTATCATTTATTATCATCAAGTATTCTGGTTGTCATCTTATCTCGAGGCCTCCACTTTTGTTGAATATGAAGATTTAGTTTGAAGACAGTAAGTCCAGCACACATTGCCTTCATCACTCTAACATCCTGTCTATATCTTCACCGTAAAATGCCAATGTTTACTGTGAGAGTGCCTCCATTAAATTTCATTGACTTTAGGTAAATGGAAGACAGTGTTAGTTATAAGAAGGTCATGAGATGCACACATCTTCAGTAGTAAGTGACCCTTGATGCTGTTGTTTCTGACTCCATTCCTCCAAGGATCCCTTGCAATATATGACAGTCTGTGCCTATTCTGGATTTAAAGTCACTCAGAATTACAAGCTTTTCTTCTTTTGGCACATTGACCATGAGGGTCTCCAGGTCTTTGTAAAATTTTTCTTGGGTATCATCAGAGTTCATCATGGTGGGAGCATACACACTGATGATAGTGGCATGGTGCTTTCTTGCAAGTGGCAGACATTGTCATGAGCTTGTTCACTCCTTGATGTGGCATAGAAGTTTGCTGTCTAGAATAGTTTTGATTGTAAAACCTCACAGTGCTCCCTATAAGTGTAAGCACAACAGAAAGAAAAAAATGTGCGTTCAAAACTGACTATGATAGCCAGCCTTCATTTGCTAGCCTTGTTTAACTCATGGCTGCTATATAAATGACATACCTGCTGAGTTCTTTCACAACAAGAGCTATTTATCTTTCAGGTCTACTGAATTTCTTGTTTTCAGTAAGTATGCACGCATTTCATATGCCAATAGTTAGAGGAATCATCTTTGAAAAAAATTTTGCACATTTCTTTTGTTTTTTGACTCAAGGGTAGGATCCTTACCTGCCATTGTAAGCAGGCCAGTGTTAGGTTGGGTGAAACAGACAATTTTAGGGCACCTTTTCTAACCCCTTCCTCACACCAGGAGGTGATCAGCATAGTCCTTCACAAAGGATAATTTGACACTCACGAGGCTGCGAATCCCACTGAGGTTTCAGTCCAATAAGAAGATGATTCTATGGACTGGGCCACCTCTGTGCCTGCTTGTAACTACAAGTTCCAGTATACCCATACCTTCTGCTTTGTCACTTGGATGTTACCAGAAGACTTTGAGGTAGGTGAAAATGTTGATATTGTACAGGAGATGTCTTTTGACTTGCACATAAATTGTATTTAAGTGAGGCAGAGTTGTGTAAAGTCGTTGGCCTGACTGTCTCTTCCGGAGTCTTCACAGTTCAGTGGCAAGACAAAATTGAAGACAACTGGATATGACTCAGTATGCGTGGATTGCTTAGGCTTTTTTGATATGTAACCAAGCTCTACATATTCCATATTACCTGCTTCTTCTGCCTTCATGGTTCATTAGAAAAAAAAAATTGTTCACATCCAACACTAAGGAGTGTTTATATGCTTCGAGTACACACTCTCATAATTTACTAACAGATTGAAGGCCTGTACAGGGTGATAAACACAGGGTAAAGGTAAAAGGCTGAAGTAGAATATATTATGCTTCAGCTGACATAAAAAAAACAAAAAGCAGGAGTAGCAATCCTAATCTCAGACAAAGCAAAAGCAAAGATAGATCTATTAAAAAGATGAGGAAGGAAACTATTTCTTGCTAAAAGACACCATAGACAAAGAAGCAATATCATTACTTAACATATATGCAGCAAGTGAGACAGCATAAAAATTCTTAGAGGAGAAGTTAAGGGAGTTACAAGAAGAAATAGACAGCAAAACTATACTAGTGGGGGACTTCAACCGCTACCTGTCTGAAGTTGATAAATCTAAACTCAAAATAAAAAAAAAGAAAGGAGTTGGTTAAGGAGGTGAATAGAATTTTAGAAAAGATAGACATGATAGACCTCTAGAGAAAACTGAATGGTGATAAACAAGGAATTATACTTCTTCTCAGTGGTAGATGGCACATACTCAAAAATTGACCATGTGCTAGGGCATAAAAACCTCACAGTCCAGTGCAGAAAGGCAGAAATAATCAAGGCATTCTTTTCAAATCACGGTGCAATTAAACTTATTTGTAATAAAGGACGATGGAAAGATAAACTAAAAAATAATTGGAAACTAAAGAATGAGTGGGTCAAAGAACAAATCATAGAAATAATTCATAACCTCATCCAAGAGAACGACAATAATAGACAACATACCAAAACTTATGTGATTCAGCAAAAACAGTTTTTAGGGGATGTTTTATCTGTCAATGCTTACATGAATAAAATAGAAAAAAAGGAGATGAACTAATTGGGTGTGAAACTGAAAAAAAACTAGAAAAAGATCAAATTGAAGGTCTACAATTAAATACCAAATTAGAAGTACTGAAAACAAAAGAAGATATTAATAAAATTAAAATCAAAAAAACTATTCAACTAATAAAGAAAACTAAGACCTGGTTTTATGAAAAAAAGTTATGAAATTGATAAAACTTTGGACAATTTGATTAAAAAAAGAGAAGAAAACCAAATTGTCAGTGTCAAAAATGGAAAGGGTGAATTCACTTCCAATGACGAGGAAATTAAAACAATAATTAGGAATTATTTTGCTCAGTTGTATGCCCATAAATTTTATAATCTTATTGAAATGGAAGAATATTTACAGAAATATAAATTGCCCACATGAAAAGAAGAGGAAGTAAAATATTTAAATAACCCCATCTCAGAAAAAGAAATTGAACAAGCCATCAATGAACTCCCTAGGAAAACATATCCAGGCCAAATGGGTTTACATGTCAATTCTATCAAACATTTAAAGAACAATTAATTCCCACACTTTATAGACTGTTTGGAAAAATGGGCAAAGAAGCAGCCCTATCAAATTCTTTTTAAGACACTGATGTGGTACTAATACCTAAACCAAGAAGAATTGAAACAGAGAAAGAAAATTAGAGACAAATTTCCCTAATTAATATTGATGTAAAGATTTTAAATAAAATATTGGCAAAAAGATTGCAGCAACTTATCAAGAGAATAATACACTCTGATCATGTAGGATTTATTCCAGGAACACAAGACTGGTTCAATATTAGGAAAACTATAAGCATAATTGATCATATTAACAACAAAATGATTGTCTCAGTAGATGCAGAAAAAGCTTTTGACAAAATACAACATCCATTCCTATTAAAACAGTAAAAAGGATAGGAATAAATGGAGTCTTCCTTAAAATGATAAATAGCATCTACCTAAAACAATCAGCAAGCATTATATATAATAAAGATAAGATGAATGCATTCCCAATAAGATCAGGAGTGAAACAAGAATTCCATTATCACCCCTATTATTCAATTTGGTAGTAGAAATGTTATATTTAGTAATGAGAAGAAAAAGAAACTGAAGGAATTACAACCAAGTTATCACTCTTTGAAGATGACATGGTGATTTACTTAGAGAATCCTAGAGAATAAAGTATAAAAGTACTTGAAATAACAAATAACTTTAGCAAAGTTGCAGGATATAAAATAAAGCCACATAAACCCTTGACATTCCTATATATTACTAACAAAGCACAACAGCAAGAGATAGAAAGAGAAATTCCATTTAAAGTTACTGTAAACACTATAAAGTATTTGGCAGTCTACCTGGACTATTTGGCAGACTACCTAGGACCTATATGAACACAATTATAAATATTTTTCCACATTTTCCACATATAAATATTTTTCCACAAATACAGTCAGATCTAAATTAATGGAAAAAAATATCAGTTGGACATGGTTAGGCCGAGCTAATATAATAAAAATGACAATTGTACCTAATATAATTTACTTTTTCAATGCCATAGGAACCAAACAACTAAAAATTATTTTACAGAGCCGGATAAAATAGTAATATTCAACTGGAAAAATAGAAGGTCCAGAATATCAAGGGAATTAATGAAAAGAAATGCTAGTGAAGGTGTTCTAGTCATTCCAGATACTAAACTATATTATAAAGCAGCAATAATCAAAACTACTTATTACTGGCTAAGAACCAGAGTGGTGGATCACTGGAATAGATTAGGTACACAAGGTGTGGTGGTGAATGACTATACTAATCTACTCTTTGATAAACCCAAAAATCCAGCTTCTGGGTTAAGAATTCACTATTTCACAAAAAGTGCTGGGAAAACTTGAAAACAGTATGTCAGAAACTGGGCAAAGACTGATATCTTACACTGCATATCAAAATAAAGTCAAAATGATTTCATGATTTAGGAATAAAGGCTGATACTACAAGCAATTTGGGAGAGAAAGGAATAGTTTACCTATCAGATTTATGGGAAAGCAAAGAATTCATGACACACAGAGAGATAGAGAGCATTATAAAATGGGTAATTTTGATTATGTTGAAGTTTTTGCAGAAACAAAGCCAATGTAACTAAGATTAGGAGGGAAGCAGAAAACTGGGAGAAAATCTTTACCAATAGTGTCTCTGATAAAGGCCTCATCTCTAAAATACACAGGGAACTTAGCCAAATTTATAGGAATACAAGTCATTCCCCAATTGAGAAATGGTCAAAGGATATGAACAGGCAGTTTTCAGAGGAAGAAATTAAAGCTATCGATATGCATATGAAAAAAATGCTCTAAAACACTATTGATTAGAGAAATGCAAATTCAAACAACTCTTAGGTACCACATCTCTCCTGTCAGACTGGGTAACATGACAAAGCAGGAAAATGATAAATGCTGGAGAGGATGTGGGAAAATTGGAACACTGTTACATTGTTGGTGAAGTTGTGAACTGATCCAGCCATTCTGGAGAGCAACTTGGTACCATGCCCAAAGGGCTATAAAATGTACATACCCACCCTTTGACCCAGGAATACAACTTCTGGGTCTGTAGCCCAAGGAGATCACACAAGTGGGAAATGTACCAGTATGTAAAAAAATATGTATAGCATATCTTTTTGTGGTGGCAAAAAATAAGAAATCAATCAGATACCCATCAATTGGGGAATGGCTAAATATTTTGTGGTATATGAATGTAGTGGAATATTATTTTACTATAAGAAATGAGGAGCAGATGGACTTCATTGTAACATATATGAAACATATATGGATTGATGCTGAGTGATAGGAGCAGAACCATGAGATCATTATAAATGAATACAGGCACATAGTATCTGTAAGGACTAACTTTGGTAGACTTGGATACTTTCATCAATGCAAGGTTCAAAGACAACTCCAAAAGACTCATGATGAAAAAGGCTATGCACATACAGAGAAAGAATTACAAATTTAGAATGCAGCCAGGGGCAATCTATTTGCTCTTTTTTACCTTCTTTTTGGTTTCGTTTCTTCTCTCTCATGTTTCATTCCATTATTTATAGTTTTTCTTTACAACTGGACTATTGTGTAAATAAGTTCAATGTGAAGGGTTATGTAGAACACACCTTGGATCACATTCCATCTTAACCTGGTTTAGCCTAAATATTTTACTCATGTGACTGTGTGTGTTTGAGATTTTTATAGCTCCAGGTGATAGTTGGTTGGCCGATAGACACCAAAGGTAGAAAGCAACCCAGAAAAAAAAATATGTACAGTAGCCCCTACAGCAGAGGTGCTAGTCTTCCCTGACACCTGTATAACCCAACTAAGAAAGAATAACAACAATTAAGTTAACCACACTCTTTTTATGTGAAAAAGGGGGATATAAGGTTTAATATTAGGAAATTGAGGTGCTTTAGCTGAAACCTTTCCATCACTTGAATGCAGTAGGCATTTCCAAGGTTGACTTTATCATTCTCGAATATGTTTAGCATTCATGAAAATTCTATGTATGACAGAATTTTCTGTCACATTAAAAGCAGGGCTTCTGCTAAATTATTTTACTTGAAATCATCTAGTAATATTTTCCTTTTCTACCATTATTTTCAATTGCATCATCATCATCATCATCATCACTGTCATGATCATTGTGATCATCATCATCATCGTCATCATTATTTCATCATTTTTTGCACTCCTGTTCTGGAAAATAACTTAATGGGTAGAGATATCCGACTCATAGTCATTTCTTCATAAATTTAGAGCTGGATTGGATGTCAGAGTTCACCTACTCTTACTACCTCACTTTTCTGATGAATTACCCAAATCCCGGAGGCAAAGTGAATTATCAGCTTCACATAGCTATTAAGTGTCTGAGGTGGGATTTTAACCCATGCTTTCCTGATTTCAAGTCCATCAGTCCATCTGCTGTGCAAACTGCATTCCTTGTACACTCTAAAAGTTTCATCAGACCACCAAAAGGAAAAAAAAAAAAACACTTGTAGAAGGTCACACAGTTAGTATATCTCAGAATCCGAAGACGTTCTGACTGTCTAACCATTATTCCATGGTGCCTCTCAGCTAAATACCATGAGAGGACACATGAACCCTTTAAAGACAGTGTGGATTTAGTACATTACTTTTTTAAGGTTATCACAATCTATCTTTAAGATGTTAAGAACCTATTACCCTGCCAAGCAATGTTGCTCCTTGTCAAAAACTGCCAGCTTGACCTTAATCTTCTGTTAGCTTTCTAGCCAGTCAATATTTCTAGAGAGATAACCCTGTCTAGGCACCAATTTCCCCATTCCCTTTACTGTAAGTAACTGGCTTAGTACGAGGAGATACAAAGACAAAGGTAAACACCCAACTTCAACCAGCTTACATTCTATTGGAGGATGGATACAATACGTATATAGATAACCAAATGTGGCATAATTTGAAGAAGCACTAAAAATTAGGACAATTAATGGTTTCTAGTAAGATGTGGCACAGCTTGAATCCTACAGGAAGTTAGATTCTAAGAGTTGGACATCAGTAGAAAGATCATTAAAGACATGTCAGAGAGTCTGATGCAATGACTATACTAGGGAATAGCAAGTAGGATACTTTGACTTTAATCATAGATTTGCAGAAAGCCCTTCCAGGTGTGTCAAGGTTCTATCCCTTAATGTGAACTCTACCAATAGTCCTTTGTTAAAGGAAAAAAGGGAAGGGTTGATGGTAATTTTAGCCCCAGTCTGCAGCTTGATATTCTATCCAGAATGTAAAGTGTAATGGAGAGTAATAAGCATTTAAATTGGAAAGGGAAGGGAGAACCAAGCTGCTGAGGGATTTTAATCCCAAGTTGAGTTTTACTGGACAGTTTCTGATCAGGGATCCTTTAAGTATGGAAGCTAAATATAGACAGAGAGAAAGATAGGTTAATAGCCACGTAGATAGACGAATAAGTCAATGAATAATTAAATAAATGGATCAATAAACAAAGAAATAGAAAAGTTTAAAAATAACAGTTATTATAAAAGGTGTTTATTGTTGTTGTTGTCAGTATCCCCTGGAACCTGATTTCCCCTATCATACTCCCGACTTCTGTTTAGAGGGAGGGAGATGAACTGGAAGGGAACAAACATTTATGTATTATATGACAGTCACTGTGTTAAACTTTACAAATATTATCTCATTTGAACAAATGTTTAATTTGAACATATCAGTTCTGGAGTTAAGGAAGAAAAAGGCTCAATGACAAAATCTTGTCAACTATGTAATCCCAGACACAAAGCCCATTTGTATGGGACTTTCTTTTCATTGGTGGAGATCAATACTCCTCAAGTACATGAGTGATGATCAGCTTGACAATAACAGGGAAAGAGGACAGGCTTTTCCATCTTCCACCTTTTCTCACCTTGCTAACTCCTTTGGATCCTGCACTTAAGTGATGTCATTGATCTCCACCAATGAGAAAAGAGTCCCATATCAATGTATTTTGTACCTTTACAAACATAAGTCATGCCTATGATTGATTGGAAATGTGATTTTTTGTTTGAATGTTTTTTTCCCATTTCCACTACTGAGTTTTTTTTTTGTATAAAAGACATTTATGACATATGATGTAAGCTCTACAGATTAATAATAATAATTAATAATAGCAATACTATTAATAATAGCATTTATAAAGTGTGTCAAGGTTTACACATTGCTTTACACCTCATTTTATCCTAACAACACCCCTAGGAGTTACATATTGTTAACCTGATTTTCTAGATGAGCAAACTGAGAGAGGCAGCAGTTAAGTGAATTGTCCAGAATCACAAAGGTAATAAGTAACTGAGGTCATATTTGAATGCAGAGTGTCCAGATTCCAGGTCCAACATTCTATTCACTGTACCATCTTGTGTGAGTTGTGTAAGAGATATAGCATTTTTGTATACAAATAGCATATATCATCCCTTTAAAAACCCTATTTTGTGATTATATCTGAATAAGTTTTTTCTACATAAATGCCAAACTAAATCTTTTTGATTTTTCTCATGAGGAAGAGATTACCTGTCCATCTCTATCTTTGTGGAGAGCCCCACAATTTCTGAGTTCTTAAGAGACACCATTCCCTCTACAATCGGAAGCTGAATTTTCTTTGCTGTTTTCTTTTCTTAATTGTCTCTGGTTTGGGAGATGTTATTTACAGTGCCAAGAATGACCCCTGTTAATTAAGTACTAAGCAAGCACAGATACTTACATTGAATTCACATAAATCTTTAATTTGGGAGAAATGGTGATTTTCACCTATGTGTGACTCTATAAGAACTCACTCACATTGACTGTTTTGTGGCTCTTTCCTGCATAGCACTGGGGGAACAAGTGAAAGACCAATAGTACCTATGCTTCGCCAGGATCCCAGACACCTACCTGTTCTGGAGTTAGGTTGAGAAAATTGTGTTCAGAATGTATCCTATTCATTTTGTTGAGTATTATACTCTCTGTTTGTTCCATATCTACATTGAAGTTTGGTGAGCATACTTCCAGAAATAATGCTAGAAGATGCCTTTCCAAAAAACTCTATTATGA
Source organism: Trichosurus vulpecula (assembly GCF_011100635.1). Taxonomy (NCBI): domain Eukaryota; kingdom Metazoa; phylum Chordata; class Mammalia; order Diprotodontia; family Phalangeridae; genus Trichosurus; species Trichosurus vulpecula. The sequence goes on from NC_050579.1 coordinate 211,890,311, forward strand.
TTTAAAAACAAACACAAAGCCAGCTTTTTTATTGCCTACTGAGTCTGAAAGGACTGTGTATAAAAATGGCTGGTGCAGACAAATTATGTCAAGGAAGGAAAAAAGAAGAGAAAGGAAGGAAGGAAGGAAGGAAGGAAGGAAGGAAGGAAGGAAGGAAGGAAGAAAGGAAGGAAGGAAGGAAGGAAACACTTTTTAATTACGTGGCACGTGGTAGACACTACTGATTACTGATGGTTTGCAGATATTACCTCAATTGATTTTTAACCTGACAGGAAAATGCTATTATCACAATGCTATTATTATTTTACATCTGAAGAAATTGAGGGAAACAAAGGTTAAGTGGCTTAGGGGAACACAAGTAATAACTTTCTGAGGTTGTATTTCAACTAAGTCATTTCTGACCCTCAGTCCAACAATACATTCACTGTACCTCCTATCTTCCTTGGAGGGTTTTAAGTGAGGAGGAAGGAGAAATACCCTTTGGATAGGAGGTAGTGGTAAGAGTTATTGCAGGAGCAGGCATTGATCTGGCTCCCTTATCTCTCCTCCTGGGCTGCTTTGATGCCATAGATAAATATCACGAATATTTATTTGGTTCTCTGTGTTTGTTCCGTTTTGATCAGCTAGATGCAACAATGGATAGAAAGCTAGGTTCGGAGTCAGTAATATCTGAGTTCAAATATGACTTCAGACACTTACTAGCTGTTTGATCTGGGCCAATCACTGCAGCTCTGCTGCTGCAGTTTCAAAATCTATAAAATGGGTACAATAATAACACCTACCTCACAGGGTTGTTGTGAAGAACAAATGTCAATGGTAATAAAGCACTTAGCATAGTGCTTAGAACACAGTAAGTGCTATACAAATATTGGCTATATCATCATAGTCATCATCATCATCATCACCACCATCATTATTATTAATACTATTAGAAACAACAGCCCAAATCACAACATCATAAGCCTTAAATGCTTGAAAAAGCGACCATAAGCCAGTGACTAGCGACCATAGCAGAACCTAGCAGTAGGCAAACCAGCTGAGTCTGATGAGAAGCCACATTAGTAAATCAATTCAAGAGCCATGATTCTATTTCTTTCGAGCAAGGGAGTAACTCATGCATTTACAATGTTCCTGACAAATTGTAGATATTTTAGAAAAAAAAATGTTGACCTGATGATTTTCTATGAGACATAAAATTGAAATTAATTGGTAGCATGTTTGTTAATTTTTTTGGTAAATTTAGTTAAACTTTGTTTTATGGATGTGTAAAGGGGATAGTATAACAATAGTAAAATGGTATAGGTGATGTCTTTACATTAGTGCATAAACTGGATTTCAGCAAGGCAGAGTTACTCATAGTCTTCAACCTCACTCTCACATCCAGAGTCATCACAGTCCAGTGGCAGGACAGAATCAAGATGGCTGGTGATGACTCAAGATGCAGTGAATGACTTTGGCCTCTTTGAGGTCTAATGAAACTCTAAGCACTCCACAGTGCCTGATTCAGCTGCCTTCATGGCCAATGTAACAAATTGTTCTCATCTGCCCATGCCACCAGGGAAGTCTTCACATGCTTGGGGTAGATACTCCTCTTACCAACAGGTTTGAGACCCCTTGGTTACCCTCCACCTGGTTTAGCCAGTCTGCTGAAATGGTTTACTGGGGTGTAGCCACTTTGCATGCTACAGCTTCTTGGAGCCACAAGTGAGAGCTGAGTGGAACAATTGGACACTGAAGATGTAAAGGTGCCCTGAAATGGACTCAGCAGCCATCACACCAGAGGTGTTAGTCTTCCCTGAACACACCCTACACACTATACTCTAAACTGGAGGGCATGTTTTTGTACTTCTGAATTTTTTTGTAATAACTAATTTATGTTAATGTATTGATTGATTTTGGATACCTATTGACTGACAATTGATTTTATAAGATATTAATGATATTGGAGAGAAGAAATTGCATAGGAATTTGACAGCAATAGCATTAAAAACTCCCCTCTACATTATACCATAGAACCTTTGGGAGAGGAAAAGAAAAACAAACAAATTATAGAAACCTAACTTGCCAGTGTGAATAAGGATTTGCAGCGTCTTTCTCTGAGTTTGCATGCTACATTTATGCACATACATACATATGCATGTATATATGTATGTGTATACACATATACATATATATCTGCATGCAAACATTTATATCTATATGTATATATGTATATTATACATTCATTTGCATCTCCTAGTGAAGCAACCTCTGCTATCAATGCAGATCCAAAACTCTTCCACATCTCAGGGAACTGAGAATTAAAGAGTTTCCTGAGAACCTGGTTCTTTGCCAAGTTTACTCATCTCTCTCATATATAGATATATAGATAAATACATAGATATAAATATGTAGATGTACATGTATATATATTTACATAAAATTTTAACACCATTTGGCATCAGGGGATGCACGTATGCCTAGTGATTGATACTGTTGCATAAGTCAACATTAGGCAAATGTAGTTCCAATGTCATAACATCATAGGCATATTCCAAATAAGTTGCCAATATTTTGTATCATAATTTCATTTCAAATATTGATTATTTAAGCATATCAAAATAGAAAACAATAAGTGGGTATTTATATTTAGGCAGAAATGCACTTGTAATAAATGCTATATGTATATATTTTCATTGAAAATAAAAAAAAAACTGCACTAAGGTCTGAATTCGTCTTATCTTGACATAGAAGGGATCTTTTTTCTTTAAAGCTATGCCAGTAGATTAAATCTCTATCAGCTCCTAACAATTTAAATGAAAAAAGCTTTGGATGTGTCAGGCAACAACTTGGAGAAATCCATGATTAGATATTTGGCAACAAGACAATTATTTTATTTGACCCTAGGAATTCATGAAATGTTTTAATAAGGCAAGAAACATTCTTTTTCTCAGATTGAAGAATTAAAACAAATGAGAACTTTTTTTCAAAAATGCAAAGTACCTATTAAAATGGTCTTAATTTTCTGACACTCTGCTATGTGTCTCATGTAATGAGTAGGAATAGTCCAGTACAGGAAAACAATGCATGGTCAGTCCTCCCTCAGCATTTAAGATAGTTTAATGCAGGAATACATAGTGATCCCTCCCCCAATAGCAGTAGGGATATAACCATCTCAACTTCTATGATGTATGCAAATTCATCATCTTTTTTTTTTGGAGGGGGGAAGGCAAGGCATTGGGGATAAGTGACTTGCCCAAGGTCACACATCAAGTAATTGTGTCAAATGTCTGAGTACAGATTTGAACTCAGGTAATCCTGATGACAGGGCCAGTGGTCTACTCACTGTGCCACCTAGCTGCCCCAAATTCATCATCTTTTTGCTTTCTTCAACCTTGGAGCATTTATAAGAAGACATAATATTGCCAGGAATAGGATTTGAAATATTTTACTCCCCATCTTTTTTATCCTTTGCAGTATTTTACATATTTCATATATATATATATATATATTTTGTTTTTCAACACCTACATTGTTCAATGTATTCCTCTTCTTGCAGTGCTCTCCTAGAGTACTATTCCTCATAAGAAAGAAAAAAAAAAACAAAAATAAAGGCCTTTGTGGGTTCAGAGAATAGTTCAGAAAAACTAAACATGTTAGTATAGTGTAGCATTATATTCAAAGATTCACACTCATAATACCCCTCCGTGGTGTAGGGAGAGGAAAAGAAGAAGTATCCTCTCATATGAATTCTTTGGGGAAAGCTTTGTTTTCAAAATTTCACAACATTTATTTTTGTTTGCTTTGCTATTGTTCATGACACTTTCACTTTTAACACTATGAAACTTATTTTCTTAGTTCTACTTACTCCACTTTGCAGCACTTCACATAAATCTCACCATACTTCTCTGTTTTTATTCTTTCACTGTATTATTATACCATAACAAGTTTGGCTTTCCTCAAACAATGAGCATCTAATTTATTTCCAGGTATTTGATGGTACAAAATTTCTGATATAAAATCGGTATTGTATATGGGGCCTCTTTGAAGTAAGTGACACCGTTGGGTCATATATACTCCACAGTGTGAACTCTCAATCAAGTGGTATGAGTATTTTAGTGACTTTCTTAGCATAATTATAACTTGCTTTACCTTCTTAAGCTTTTAATCCAAAGTCATGTTTTTTGAAAAAGAGAAGAAAACTCATTGAGATTAATAAAAGCAAAAAAAAAAAACATTAGAACTAAAAGGAATATTAGAGATCAGAGAATCTAGAACTAGAAGAAACAGTAGAAATCACTTAGTTTCTTTCCACCCACCCTATCTCCAGCCCCTTAATTTTCTATGAGGACACAAAAGTTTGAATAATTTAATATCCCTGACCTAGGCTACACAACTCTTAAACATGAATGTCTGATTCCTAATTCAATATTCTTTCTATGACAGCATGGATCACTAATACCCATTATTTCTCTTTCTTACACTACAATTTCATGATTCTGTATACAAAAGAATTAGCAATCTTGTAGGGCATTAGATTGTCTATTAATAGAGATATTCACATAAAGGTTAGATGGTCACTTGTTGGGGATGTTGGAGGGAGAAACCTAAAAAAGGTAGTTATTGGATTAAGTCACCTCCCTGAACCCCTTGTAACTCAGAGATTCTGTGATTTCCATATCATTTCAACCTTTTTTGATTATTGAGGAAATAACAGCTCAGAAAGCCTGACTGACCTCAGTCTCAATATCATACTGTTAATTACTGGGAAAATCATAACTTAAAATTGGGTCTCCAATTTCACAATCCACAGTTTTCCAGAGAAAAATAATTAAAAAATAACTTTAAAAATTTATTTCACAATTTTAAATATTCACAAAGGAATGTCCTCATTATAATATTGAAAATATATATTTTTCTTTTAAAGAATAGTAAAAACAAGATTTAATTCAAAGTATGAAAATTCCAAGAGTTCCCAGTGTTTACATGACAAGCAAGTATGAGCTTGAAAGACCGAAGCTTCAATCATGTTCACATCTTTACCTCTCTCCTTTCTGTTCACATTTTCAAAGGGCAATATATGCAAGGAATATAATCAGTGAGTCTGTAGGAGAAGATGAGGAGGAGGCAAGCTGAATCACTTGGGGGAGCAAAGCCTGTCAGGTTGTCACTGCCCACAAATTCAGATTTGAGTTATTCCATTTTCTTTCTGCAACTGTGATTATATTCTTGACAGTTTACAAAAGGTACCATCATGCTTTCTTTACAAATATTATTGATTCTGCTAGGAGCTTGAAAATTATTATAATTTGTATGAGTCAGTCCAGTTTCAAAATGCACTGTGAATGCATATTACTTTTCCTTTGTCTCTGTCATTAATATCTAAAAGGAAAATGGTAGCTCATAACAAATGGAATCAGATGTTATAAAGTGTATATCCCATTAAACTCTTATAGATTTTATATAATGAAAAGAATGTCTTCATTTTTCATATTAAGGACACAGTTATTAGAAATCTGATTTTATTAACTTCAGCTTAATATAATTTATGTTCCTGAAGGTATTCCTTCCTTTCTCCTACTCACTAAGGTAAAATGCAAAAAAGAATAAAAAACTACAAAAGCATAACAAAACAAATAAGAAATACCTACAAAGTACCAACCATGTCTCATGGGATATGTAACTTCTCACATCTATGGCTCCTTGTCTCTTTTAAAAGAAGAAGGAAATATATCATATTCTGAATTCTTCATGAGGTCCAAAATGGTTATTTCAGTTACACAGTATTAAGTGCCTTTTGAGGGGGGGGGTGTTCTTTTCCTTTTCACTTGCACTACTACAGTCATATATCTCACTTTTTTCTCATTCTGTTATTTCATTTTGCACCAGCTTATGTCTTCTTAAGCTTATCTGATTTTTTTTCATATTCATCTTTTCTCATGGAATAGTAAAATACCATTGCATTTGTGGGCTGCTCTTGCTAGCCATGCCCCACTTGATGGGCACACACTTAGTTTCCAGTTCTTTGCTAACTCAAAAGGAATTGCTATAGTTATTTTGTTGTATATGTAACTTCTCTTTTAGTCTTCAAACTCTTTGGGGTATATGCCTGATAATGAGAGATCTACATCAAAGAATGTTATAATTTTAATAATGTTTAGCATAATTCTATATTGCTTTCCAGAATGTTTGGACTAATTCACATCTCCATCAAAACTATAGTAGTAAAACTGTCTTTTCACTTTCCCTCCAGTATTGACTATTTCCATAGTTTGCAATCTTCCACAATCAAATGTCTGATTTTTAAATTAATGGTTTTAGCTTTATTTGTTTTATTTTGAGATTTAAAAAAATTTCTCTGTCAAATTGAGTGTATTTCAGATGGAAAGGAGTAAAAACATGTGGAATGTTTTAATCTCAAATACACAGAAATTTATTTAACACTTTAGAAGACTTTCAGAATAAATTGAATATATTTCAGAAAACGTGGAACACATTTAATAAATCTATGCCATCCTCATTAGTTTCTCTTGTACATATTGGATTATGTGATTGGTAAGTCCTTTCCAACTTTCAAATTTGATTTGATTCATGTTTCTCTTTTTATAAATAATAATGCCCTTCTAAGTCATTTAGTAAAAGACAAAAGGAAGAAGTAACATATTTGTGTGCATGCATTTTTGAATGCATGTATATCCGTATTTGTGCAGAGCATTTTTGAATGCATGTATATCCGTATTTGTGCAGAGCTATCTGAACACTGTATCATGGTATTAATACAATAGATACAGGGTATAATTTGAACTCAAAATATTTGGGTCTAAATACCACTTCAGACACTCAGTATCTATCTGGTTATGGTCAAATCAACATCTTTGTGCCAAATTTTGTTCATCTGTAAATAAGAGGCCTTCGCAACATGATTTCTCAGGTTCCCTCCAGTTATAATCTGTGATCATATAATGTCACTGTCTCTAGTGTTGACAAAATAGTTAATAATAACAACCACAAAAACAGTCTTGAAGAGAAATTTTGAGCCAAACATAGAGTAAAAATAGCTGTATTTGGAGAGAGAGAGAGAGAGAGAGAGAGAGAGAGAGAGAGAGAGAGAGAGAGAGAGAGAGAGAGAATATGAGAATTTGAACTAGGTAAAAAAAAATCCTTATGAATTAACACCAGAGAATGCCATTCCTTAAATACATGCTCAGTATCTCTCATCTCTCACCCACAAACCTCCGTGCTTCTGTAAGACACACAAAATCATCCAATCATTCTCTGGTTTATGCCCAGGTCTAATTCCCTCCAAATAAATATGTTGCTGACATACTTCATCCTTAACAAAAGAGGGTGTGATGGAGGTGGAGCTAAACCCCTCTGAATACCTTTAAATAGTGCCATAAAACAATTCCTGAAGCATCAGAACCCAGAAAATGACAGAATAAAATAATTTTCCAGTGAAAGACAACTTAGAAGATCAGCAGGAAAGGACTGTCACACCTGGGTAGGAGCAGAGCACAGTCCAGTGCAAGTGGTACCAGCACAGAATGGGTGCAGCAAAGCAGGAGCAGGCTCTGGGAGTCACTGAATCAGCAGGGTCAGTAGCTTCTTTCAGAGTACTGAGCTCACAGAGGGTAAAGGGGTCAAACAATTGATCAGAAGGAGATTATAGGGGGCTCTTTGATGGCACAAAGGCTCAACTCTATTCCTTTGCCCATCCACAGCCCTGGGTCTCAGTTTTGGGTTACAGTTTGAGAACTAGGATGAACAGTAGCACTTCTGAGCATATGGCTGCAGTGGAGCAGAGACCCTCATTACAGTTCCAGGGCAGAAAACAGTGCTCATGGTCACTAACAGACAAAAGCTCAAGCCAGGAGAGAGGTAAACATACCCATCCATAGATCATACCCTTTGGAAAGAACTGAAATTTATAGGTCCCTAGAAGTATCTCTGAAAATAGGTAAACAAAACCCCTGAGGCTTGGGACAGTGTGCCCTCCAACTGGGAAGCAGAACCCCACTTTAACAAAGAGTTGAAAGTCAAGAAATAGACTGGAAAATGAGCAAAAACCAAAAAAAAATTCTGACCATAAAAAATTACTGTGGTGATCAGGAAAATCAGAAGAAAATTAAAAAGTCAAAGCTCAAATGTCTAAAGCCTCAAAAAAATATGAGTTGGTCTTAGGCCAGAAAAGAGCTCAAAAATGATTTGGAAAATCAAATCAGAGAGGTAGAAGAAAAATTGGGAAGAGAAGTGAGAATGATGAAAGAAAATCATGAAAAAAGAGGCAATAGCTTGGTAAAGGACACAAAAAAATTCTGAAGAAAATAACACCTTAAAAACAGAATAGACCAAATGGTAAAATACATACAAAAAACAATGAGAAGACCCCTTGAAAAGCAGAATTGGCCAAATGGAGAAAAGGTACAAAAATCACTGAAGAAAAAAAAAAACTCCTAAGAAAATGGAATTGGCCAAATGGAAAAGGAGGTACAAAAACTCATTGGAGAAAACAATTCCTTAAAAAGAAGAATTGAGCAAATGGAAGCTAATGACTTTATGAGACAAAGAAAAACAGAACCATGCCAAAATAGTGAAAATATAGAAGACTGTGTAAAGTATTTCATTGGTTAAAAAAAACTGATCTGGAAAATAGATCTAGGAGAAATAATTTAAAAAAATATTTCTTTACCTAATGGTCATGAACAAAAAAGAATCTAGATACATATTTTTCCACCAATCAAGAAGCATTTATTAAGTGCCTCCTATGTGATACATAGTGCAATAGAGACTATTGATATAAACACAAAAGTGAAGCCTTTTGTATACTCAAGGAATTTATATTCATTTGGGTATGGTAGGAGAGACAACACATTTATGTTATTGATTCCCAAAAGAATTCCTGTGAAGGATAGTGTGATCATGAGCAAATTTTTTGCCCTCCACCCCTTTTTAGGCCCAATTTTATAATTTATTTTATCATGTGATTAGATCATGGCCTAGGCACATCTTTTTTATGGTATTTTTCCCCCAGTTATGTGTCAAGAAAAATTTTAACATTATTTTTACAAGATTTTGAGTTCCAACATTTCTGTTTCTCTCCCTCTACTTCCCCTTCTGAAAATGGTAGTCAGTTTGATATAGTTTACATGTGCTATCATGTGATAATATTTCTATATTAGTCCATTTGTGAAAGAAGAAACAGATCAAATAAAAAAATCATGAGAAAGAATAAAGTAAGTAAAAAAAATGCTTTGATCTGCATTCAGAGACCATCAGTACTTTATCTGTATATGGATAGCATTGCCCTTCATGAGTCCTGTGTACTTGTCTTAGATCACTGTGTTTCTGTGAAGATCTTAGTCATTCATAATTCATAATTCCAATTCATAATTGCTGATACTGCGTACAATGTTTTCCTGATTCTGATCATTTCACTTTGCTACTGCCTTAATATGTTCATAATGAAACTGCTGATTGGAATATGAGTGAAGAGTTTGCTTTTGGCAGGTGTGTCATAGTTATTTCAAAACAGGAATGCTCCCAAATATGACCAAAGTAATGGTCTTCAAATCTGGAGTAGCTAGTGGGTCCCATTGCTCACTGGGCATTTCTTTCTAAATGTGTAGTGGGGGTAAGCGAGAAGGAAAAAGAGAGAGTTTATGTTTATGAATAACAGCTTCCCCAGGTTTTTATGGCCCTAATGGTTTCCCATTTCCTCAGTCCTCTTGACAAATAAATACTGTCTCAAGTTAGTTCAAGTACAGTTTGATGGAGTAGTTTGTTCTGTTACCTAATCAGTTGGACTCAACTTCTTGCCCTTCCTAACAAGGCTATAGACTGAAAACCAAAGCAAAAAAATGAGATTCTTCACTGTCTGCTATGGTAAACTTGGCCCTTTCCATCCTAGGATTTAAGGAGGTCAGAGACTGAAGGACTTTGAAAGGGAGATCAGAGAGAGAAGGATGTTTGAGACATTTTGTTGTCCATTTGTGACTAATAAAGAGGAGGGGGGGCTATGAGGCCAAT
>NC_050579.1:211905315-211939813 GCF_011100635.1 Trichosurus vulpecula
ATTAATTATGTAAAAATACTTTTTAAAAAAGCTTTTGGATAAAATTTTTATATCACAATATAAAAGAAACTGATTAAAACTTATAAGAAAAATCACAATTCCAAATTGATACATTGTTTAAGCATATGAAAAGTAAGTTCTCAATGGGAAATCCAAACTTTCTATAACCATGTGGGAAACAGACATGGGAGATGAAATGGATAATTTTGATTATATTAAATTAAACAGCTTTTATTCATACAAAGTTAACACAGTCAAAATGAGAAAGAAAGCAGAAAAATGGGGGAAAAGCATCAAATTTATGTGATGAAGGCCTCATTTCTCAAATGTGTATGTAACTAAGCTAAATTTATAAAAAAAGAACAAAACAAAAAGAAAAACAAATGGGCCATTGCCCAATTTAAAAATGGTCCCCAGATATTAAAAGGTAGTTTTCAGGAAAAAAAAGAAATCAAAGCTAACATGTCACATTAAAAATTACCTAAATCATGAACAGATAGGGAAATGAAAATTAAAACAACTCTGAGGCACCACATCACACCTATTATATTGGCTAATATGACAGAAAACCAAAATGTCAAATATTGGAAGGGATGTGGAAAACAAGGTACACTAAAGTATTATTAGAATTATAAACTGGTGCAATTATTTTTTGGAATAATTTAAAAGTGTGGACAAAGGGATATAAAACTGCATATACACTTTAACTCATCTATACAGCTACTAGGTATGCATTCCACATAGATGAAAGAAAAAGGTCCTATATGTAGAAAATTATTTATAACATTATTTTTTGGTGGTGGCAAAAGAATTGGGAATTAAGGAGATGCTCATCCTTTAGGGAATGACTGAAAAAGGTATAGTATAATGATTGTTATGGAATACTATTGTGATATAAGAAATGAAGTGTCACATAGTATCAGAAAATCCTGGGAAATTTTTTATGAACTGATGCCAAGTGAAGTGAGCAGAAGTAGAAGAACATTGTATATAATAATTGCAACATTGCAACAATGATAAATTGTGAAAGATTTAGTTACCTCTGATTAATATAATGATAAACAAGTCCAAAGAATCCATAATGAAAAATGCTATTTACCTCCAAAAAGAAAATTGATGAAGTCTTAGGGCAGATTAAAACATTTTAAATTTTTTCTTGCTTTTTTTTTTTTTTTTGCAAAATGGCTAATATGGAGATGGTTTGCATGATGACACATGAATAATGGTACTTCTGAATGAATTGGGGAGGGAATGAATGGAGAGAGAGTATTTAGAAATCAAAATTAAAAATAAATTACGAACAAAATAAAACAAGAATATTTCACTTAGGATTTTTCATTTTAAAATAAAATTAAACATGAAACACTAAAAGTGTAATTGAATTTATATGGTTGGCTCTAGAACAATTGCATGATTCATTATTTCTATGCTTTTTAAACAGTTTACCTAGGTATTTGACTTATTTTGTCTGTTGTTTTGAAATTTTGTGAGCTTGCACGTGTATTTTGAAAAAGTAAATCATGCAATGCTTTGATTTCAAAACACTGCAATTATTTTGGTGTGAATATTCCTTCCACTGAAGCAGATTGAAATCCCTATGGAAACTTAGTAGATACCCTTCAAGAATTGCTATAAGTAAAAAAAAAATCATTCTGCAACAAAACTGCAGATGAGCTCCATTAATTATAATTAGACTGGACCACAGGCCATAGTTATAAAGCATATCAACTCTTTCTAAGTTCTTAAGAAGGACTTGTTCCAACTTGAAATATAATTTTATAGCATTAGAGAACATTGAATGGCCTCTCCATTATCACTAGGCATTCAAATTTTATTTTCATGAAAGAAATACTTAAGAATTATTTTAAGAAAGGAAAGAATAAGATGTTTAATTACTCAGCACAGAAAACAATTTTCAGAATGATTTCTTATGAGCTAACAGCAGTATTACATACCTTGTAAATATGTGACAAAACCCATCTAATTGGCAGAGTGTCCATGTTGGTGACTCCTTTGTGGTTTTTTGTATAAAAGAAAATGTGAATTTGAGGAAAATATTTGTGATACAAATCACAATTAATTGTGAAATATGCAACAGATGGTATGACTTATAATCATTCTACCAGACTAATAGTGTACTCTCTACATTTCAGAATTTGCTTTTCCCCAAAGATGCTGTTGGGATGATGCCATATTGACAGCTGGTATGTTACTAATGCAGTTAGTTTGATATACCTCATCTATTAAATTCTGTATATTTTCCAAAATAACAGATGACAAGTCCAATTGACCACCTGGGAAAAGGCTTCTTCAATAGAAAGCTTAAAATGATCTTTTGTTTCTTTAGAGCACCAAACTGCTTTTCTATTTTGGGTGACATTATACCTACCAGTATATGATCTGTCTTCCTAATGTGCAGAACTTTTGAATGTAGTGATAAAAAATAATCTTGTGATTTCAGAAAACTGATCTATTTTGTAGCATTTTGCTTCACGTTGAGTATTTAGGGAATATGCCCCATAGAATCTAAACTGAATTATCATTTTGGTATGAAATAGTGAATAGAGCAGTTATATCATAAAGATCTACATAATATGTGTTCATTTATTTCAGAACTCTCCACCATCATTGTACTAGAAGCTAAAAGCATGTCTCATAACACAATATTTATTGTCCAGTGTTTTCAGTTAAAATAGAATTTATGTGTATTCTTGGATCTAATAAGAAAAAAAAAAGTTATAGAATACCAAACTTTAAAAAAACATTGTATAAAACTGAATAATTTCATATTGGACTTATAGGCACAGGGTTGTATTGCTTTTAACAATAATTTTCATGTAACAACTAGACTATTGTGCATCGTATAATTATTTACATTTCATGTTTTTTTTTCTCCATAGATTTCAAGACCGATGCAATACTCATTCAAAATAATAGAGCTGTGTATTTATAGAAATAGAAATATTTTTTCTCTCTATGCTTTTGACATATGAGAAATAGAGCAACGGCATTTTAATCTGAATTGAATGATCAGGCAAAATAATACAGGCAAATACAAACTTATTGTGAATGTCAACCAATAATGCAAAAGTCATAGATAAGATAGCTGTTTTGGCCCATTTAAACTAAGATAGCATGATACATTAAGAAAAGTGAAATCAACTAACAAAATAAAAATAATAAACTGAAGATATGAAAAATAGCTCATTTAACTGAACTCTGTGATTTTGTAGAATATTTTATATGCAAATAATCACAAGATAAATTAATTTTATGATTGAATGTCAACTCAAATATAATCTTAGTTTTATACCAGCTATCATTATTCAAAAATTTATTCCTTAAAGCTATTCTTACACAATACAAAATAAAATGGCAAAATTAAAAAACCTTATGTTAAAAGTATAGTAACATAGCCAGCAAAGAAATGATCCACATGATAAAGAATTTGATATACACGCTATCAACATCCCAAGAAAGCATTATTTTAATGTTTTGGATTTATTTTGAGTTTATTATGAATTTAAATGAATCTTCTATGTTATTACCAATATCATCTGCATTTATTTAAAAACCACTCTTTCCCAAAATCTAATTCAATTCTAAAAGCATTCTTAAGTGCCTTCTATATACCAAGATATCAATGTAGATAATCCCTCTTCCAAAATGAATGTTTATACATAATCTACGATTAAAATTTGTTTTGAATGAAATCAATATTTCATCTCATAAATGTTATTTCTTTTAAATAGAAAAAAAATCCCCTCACTTTTAAAACCATAATTTCGTAGGAAGAGAAGTTATATAACTTACAGAACAGTGAATCTCTTGTGATATAACTGAGTAGAATGTTTATTGGAAGCTACTCACCATTACCCAAGGCATAGGGGAGCATGAATCAGTATAATGAACAATACTCTTTTTGACCTGGATATTTATAAAAATAGTACACACTCAAATGTCCTTTTCCAGTTAAGTATAGTTTTACCCCTTCCCAGTACTTTTGGACATGTTTGTAAAGCAATTATCAGGAAGGACTTTAAAAGAGAATGATTTGAATATCACAGCATTAAAAGAAGTCTTTGGGAAAAATGATGAAATCACAAACTATTTTTTCAGTGCTGATACTCTTCACAAACATGCTTTGAAAATCCAAAATGAAGTGATGCATGTCATATTGTTGATAATATAATTTTGTCAGGAAAAGTAAACCCATCTCCCAAACTGACACTTTAAGTGTATTTTTTGGTTCAGGTCTCAGTTCACTAGAACATTTTGTTCCCTACTAATGAAATGTGTGAACATAGTTGTTGATTCATTTTAAGAATCAAAATTTTAGTAGCCATTTTTACCTAGGTATTTTTTAAATTATATATTTTTTAGTTTGGTTTCATTTTTCAAAGAAAAGTCTTAATTGGAGAGTCTGAATTTTCATTCAAGTCTCTTTACTCTAAATTTTATGCCCTTTCCAGTATGGGAGTTATTGGGAGGGAAAGAGTCACAATTGAGTAGAAAGGCAATGGCCTTTTCCAATACATTTGGATCCTTGTGTGAGATATGCTTCCTCCATTTGGTATAAAACAAGAAAGAAGTTAAAAATGTAAACAGAATTTTATAAAAGGCAGATATGAGAGACATCTGCAGAAAACTGAATGGCGACAAAAAGGAGTTACTTTCCTCAGTGATACATGGCACACACTCAAAAACTGACCATGTAGTAAGGCATAAAAACCTCACAATCCAGTGCAGAAAGGCAGAAGAAGTCAAAGTATACATTTCAGATAATGATGAAATAGAAATTATTTAAAATAAAGATCTATTGAAAAATAAGCTAAAAATCAATTGGAAACTAAATAATCTAATTCTAAAGAATGAGTGGACCAAAGAACAAATCATATAAACCATTAATAACTGCATTCAAGAGAATGATAGTAATAAAGCAACATATCAAACTTACAGGATGCAGCAAAATCAGTTCTTAAGGGAAGTTTTGAAGTTTTATATATCGAAATGCTTACATGAATAAAATAGAGAAAAAGGAGATTAAGAAATTGGTCTTGCAACTGTAAAAGCTAGAAAAAGAACACAATAAAAATCCCCATTTAAATACCAAATTAGAAATACTGAAAATCAAAGATCGATTAATAAAATTGAAATCAAGAAAACTATTGAATTAATAAATAAAACCAAGATCTTGTTTTATGAAAAAGCCAATAAAATTGATAAACCTTTGGTCAATTTGATTAAAAAAAAGAAAGAAAAAAAAATCAAATTACCAGTATCAAAAATGAAAAGGGTGAATTCACCTTCAATGAAGAGGCAATTAAAACAATAATTAGAAGTTATTTTGCCCAATTGGATGCCCATAAATTTGACAACCTTAGGGATATGGATGAATATTTACTAAAATATAAATTGCCAAGGTTAACAGAAGAGGAAGTAAAATACCTGAATAACCCTATCTCAGAAAAAGGTATTTAGCAACTGCCTAGGGAAAAAAAAAATATCTAGGAACAGATGGTTGTACATGTGAATTCTATCAAACCTTTAAAAAACAATTAATTCCTATACTTTATAGACTATTTGGGAAAATAAGTGAAGAAGGACTTAGTCCTACCAAATTCTTTTTATGACAAAAGTATGATACTAATACCCAAAATAAGAAGAATCAAAACAGAGAAACAAAATTATAGACCAATTTCCTTAATGAATATTGATACCAAAATTTTAAAGAAAATATTAGCAAAAAGATTACAGCAAATTATCACAAGAATAATACACTACAACGAGTTAAGATTTATTCCAGGAATGCAAGACTTGTTCAATATTAGGAAAACTATCAGCAAATTGATCATATCAACAACAAAACTAGCAGAAACCACATGATCGTCGTAATAGATGCAGATAAAAGCCTTTGACAAAAAACAACACTCATTCCTTTTAAAAACAATAGAAAGCATAGGAATAAATGGAACTTTCCTTAAAATTATAAATAGCATCTACCTAAACCCATCAACAACCATTATTTGTAATGGGGATAAGCTAGATGCACTCCCAATAAGATCAGGGGTAAAATAAGGACATCCATTATCACCCCTTTCATTCAATATGTCACTAGAAGTGTTAGCTGTAGCAATAACAAGAAATAGAAATTAAGGTAATTAGAATAGGCAAAGAGGAAACTAAATTATCACTTTTTGCATATGATATTGTGATTTACTTAGAGAATCCTAGAAAATCAAGTAAAAAAAAAAGTACTTGAAATAATAAACAACTTTAGCAAAGTTGCAGGACAAAAATAAACCCACATGAATCCTTGGCATTTCTATACATTAGTAACAAAGCCCACCAGCAACGGATAGAAAGACATATACCATTTAAATTTACTATATACTGGAGGCAGAGCCAAGATGGTGGCTAGAAAACAGGGACCAGCGTGAGTTCCCTGCTGAGTACCTTCAAAAACCTATAAAATGGCTCTGAACAAATTCTAGAACTGGAAAATGCACAAAATGGCAGAGGGAAGCAGGGCTCCAGCCCAGGACAGCCTGGATGGTCTCTGGGTGAGGTCTATCCCACAGGAAGCTGGTAGTTGGGAGCGGAACAGAGAAGAGCCCAGCTCAGCGGCGAGGACCAACCAGACGAGGAGCCAGGTGAAGTGGGCCCTAGCGCTCTGAATCAGTGTGCTGCGGCAGTTGCCAGACCTCTCAACCCACAAACACCAAAGACAGCAAAGAAGGTTACTGGGAAAAGCTGAGGGAGTGGAAGGAGTTCATGGTTCGGCTACCAGCCCCGGGGACAGCGGAGGTGGGGCAGCTACAGCTGTTGTTGCTTCGGGCCCCAGGCCCACCTGGTGGGAGGAATTAAGTGGGAGATCAGAGCAGGAGTGCACAGCCTGCTGAAGATCTAAGCCCAGTCCAGGTTGGGGGTTCTTGGGGAAGGAGTAGCGCTGGTGTGAGAGAGCTGGCACCTCCAACCCAAACGCGGAACCTAGAACTCTCTAGTCTACAAACAGTGATACCCCACTGAAAAACTCAAGGGTCAAGTTAGTTGGTTGGGAACATGGCAAGGCAGTGAAAACACACCCAGATTCAGTCTAAGGGTTTGCATTCTTTCTTTGCTGACAAAGAAGACCAAAACATACAGACAGAAGAAATTAACAAAGTCAAAGAGCCTACATCAGAAACCTCCAAGAAAAAACATGAACTGGTCCCAGGCCACGGAAGAGCTCAAAAAGGATTTGGAAAAGCAACTTAGAGAAGTAGAGGAAAAATTGGGAAGAGAAATGAGAAGGATGCGAGAAAACCATGAGAAACAAGTCAATGACTTGCTAAAGGAGACCAAAAAAATACTGAAAAATACACTGAAGAAAACAACACCTTAAAAAATAGACTAACTCAAATGGCAAAAGAGCTCCAAAAAGCCAATGAGGAAAAGAATGCCTTGAAAGGCAGAACTAGCCAAATGGAAAAGGAGGTCCAAAAGACCACTGAAGAAAATACTACTTTAAAAATTAGATTGGAGCAATTGGAAGGTAGTGACTTTATGAGAAATCAAGATATTATAAAACCGAAATAGATCAAGGAGAGATAATTTAAAAATTATTGGACTGCCTGAAAGCTATGATCCAAAAAACAGCCTAGATAGCATCTTTCAAGAAATTATCAAGGACAACTGCCCTGATATTCTAGAGCCACAGGGCAAAAATCCATTGATTGCCTCCTCAAATAGATCCCAAAAAGAAATCTCCTAGGAATATTGTCACCAAATTCCAGAGCTCCCAGATCAAGGAGAAAATACTGCAATCAGCCAGAAAAAAACAATTTGAGTATTGTCGAAACCCAATCAGAATAACCCAAGATCTGGCAGCTTCTACATTAAGAGATCGAAGGGCTTGGAATATGATATTCCAGAGGTCAATGGAGCTAGGATAAAAACCTAGAATCACGTAACCAGCAATACTGAGTATCATGCTCCAAGGCAAAGTATGGATTTTCAATAAAATAGAGGACTTTCAAGCTTTCTCTGTGAAAACACCTGAACTGAAGAGAAAATTTGACTTTCCAACACAAGACCCAAGAGAAGCATGAAAAGGTAATCAAGAAACAGAAATTACAAAGGACTTACTAAAGCTGACCTATTTTGTTTACATTCCTACATGGAAAGATGACATGTATGATTCATGAGACCTCAGTATTAGGGTAGCTCAAGGGAGTATGCATACATATATATATATATATATATATATATATATATATATATATATATATATATATATATGTGAATGTGTATGTATTTATATATCTATGTGTGTATATATGTATGTGTGTATATACACATATATACATGTACATATACGTGTGTGTGTGTATACATATATATATATATATATAGGAGAGAGAGAGAGAGCAGACACAGGGTGAATTGCAGATGAAGGGAATATATCAAAAAGACATAAAATCAAATTAAGGGATGCGAGAGGAACATACTGAGAGAGGGAGATAGGGATAGATGAAATGGGGTGGATTATCTCACATATAGGTGGCAAGAGGAAGCAGTTTTGTGGGAGGAGGGGAGAGGGCAGGTGAGGGGGGATTGAGTGAACCTTGCTCTCATCAGATTTGGCCTGAGGAGGGAATACCATACATACCCATTGGGGTATCTTACCCCACAGGAAATAAGAGGGAGGAAGATAAAAAAGGGGGGGATGATGGAGGGGAGGGCAGATGGGGGTGGAGGTAATCAAAAACAAACAGTTTCCAAAAGGGACCGGGTAAAGGGATAAACTGCAATAAAGCGGGATTCGTTGGGAAGGAGCAAAAGTGTAGTGAATCTTTCACGACATGTGTATTTTGGAAGGGTTACACATAATGATACACATGTGGCCCATGTTGAATTGCTTTACTTCTTAGGGAGGGTGGGTTGGAAGGGAAGAGGGGAGAGAATTTGCAACTCAAAGTTTTAAAAACAGATGTTCAAAAACAAAAAGAAAGTTTTTGCTTGCAACTAGAAAACAAGATACACATGCAACGGGGCATAGAAATTTATCTTGCCCTAACAGAAAGGAAGGGGAGAGGGGATGGGAGGGGAGTGGGGTGATAGAGGGGAGTGATGACTGGGGAACAGGGCAACCAGAATATATGCCATCTTGGAGCGGGGGGAGGGTAGAAATGGGGAGAAAATTTTTAATTCAAACTCTTGTGAAAATCAATGCTGAAAACTAAATATGTTAAATAAATAAATTTAAATTAAAAAAAAAGTTACTGTATACACTATAAAAAATTGCCCAGTCTACCTGCCAAGACAAATGCAGGGCCTAGATGAACATAATTACAAAACACTTTTCACAGAAATAAAGTCAGATCTAAATAAAGTGAAAAATATCAGTTGGTCATGGTTAGGCCCAGCTAATATAATAAAAATGACAATTTTACCCAAATTAATTTATTTATTCATTGCCATACCAATTGAACTTCCAAAAAAACTATTTTACAGAGCTGAATAAAATAATAACAAAATTCATCTGAAAGAAAAAGAGGTCTGGAATATCTAGGGAATTAATTAACAGAAATGAAAGGGAATGTGGCCTAGCCATAGCTCGTATTAAACTGTAAGGCTGTATTCATCGAAACTACCTCGTACTGGCTTGGAAACAGACTCATGGATAAGTGGAATATGTTAGGTACACAAGACACTGTAGTCAACGACTATAGCAATCTACTCTCTCATAAACCCAAAGAATCCAGCTTCTGGGCTAAGAATTCAATATGTAAGAAAAACTTCTTGGAAAAGTGGACAATGATAGGGTAGAAACTGGGCATAGAGCAACATCTTAAACCATTTACCAAAATAAAGCCAAAATGGGTTCATGATTTAGGAATAAAGGCTGATAGTATAAGCATTTTGTGAGAGCAAGGAATAGTTTACCTATCAGATTTATGGGAAAGCAAGGAATTCATGACACAACAAGAGATAGAATTACAAAATGCAAAATGGATAATTTTGATTCTGTTAAATTGAAAAGTTTTGTATAAAAAAACCCAACAAAGATTAGGAGGGAAGCAGAAAATTGGGAGAAAATCTTTACAACTAGTGTCTCTGATAAAGGCCTCATCTCTAAAATATACAGGTAACTGGCTCAAATTTATAGGAATACAAGTCATTCCCCAGTTGAGAAGTGTTCGAAAGATATGAACAGGCAATTTTCAGAGGAAGAAATTAAAGATATCTATAGGCACATGACTAATGGTTTAAATCACTACCGATCAGAGAAATGCAAATCAAAGCAACTCTTAGGTACCACATCTCTCTTGTCAGATTGGCTAACAGGACAAAACAGGAAAATGGTAAATCCTGGGGAGGATGTGGGGGAATTGGACCACTGTTACATTGCTGGTGGAGTTGTGAAGTTATCCAGCCATTCTGAAGAGCAATTTCGAACTGTGCCCAAAGGACTACAAACATGTTCATACCCTTTTACCCAGCAATACCACTTCTAGGGTTGTACCATGAAGAAATCACACAAGTGGGAAAAGGACCCATACGTACAGCTTCTGTCATAGCCCTCCCTTTATTTCTCTTACTTATATTTTATATCTTTACATCAGTTAATTTATACAGGCATTCACAACCTAAGTATATCCCTTTCAATTGTCATAATAGCTGTACCATTCTCAAGACTGACTTATATACATATATATATATATATACACACACACATATATATGTATACATATATATATCTGACATATATATATATATATATATATATATATATATATATATATATATAACATACATAAGATGATATAATCCCACATAAAGATGTAGACAACCTGCCCTTATTGGTTAATAAGGTTTGTGGGGTTTTTCCCCCTGGTTACCTTTTTATGTTTCTCTTGAGTTTTGTATTTGGAGATCAAATTTTCCATTGAGTTCTGGCCTTTTCATCAGGAAGCTCTGGAATTCCCTTATTTCATTGAATTTCCATCACCTTGCCTGAAAAATTATGCTTAGTTTTGCTGGGTAGTTGATCCTTGGTTGTAGTCCAAGCTCCTTTGCCCTTCGGAATATCATATTACAATTTCTCCTGTCTTTTAATGTGGAAGCTGAGAGATCCTCCATGATCCTGACTGTAGTTCCATGATATTTGAATTGCTTCTTTTTTGCTGCTTGCAGTATTTTCTCCTTGAGTTTATAGCTCTGAAATTTGGCTATAATATTTCTTGGTGTTTTCAGTTTGGGATCTCTTTCAGGAGGTGATTGGTGAATTCTTTCAATGACTATTTTGCCCTCTGGTTCTAGGACCTCTGGGCAGTTGTCTTTGATAATTTCTTCGAAGATACTTTCAAGGCTCTTTTTTTCATCATGAATTTCCGGTAGACCAATAAGTCTTTAATTATCTCTCCTGGTTCTATTTTCCAGGTCACTTGTTTTGCCAATCAGATATTTCACATTTTTTTTTTATTTTTTCATTCTTTACATTTTGCTTTACTACTTCTTGGTGCCTCATAGATTCATTAGCTTCCACTTGCTCAAGTCTAATTTTTAATGAGTTAGTGTTTTCATTTTGCTTTTGAGTCTCCTTTTCCAATTGGTTGATTTTACCTCTCAGGGTGTCATTTTCTCTCTCTACATTCTGAATCCCCGTTACCATTTCGCCAATCTTTTTTTTGCCATATTTTCTTTTACCTCCCTAATTTGGTTTTTAAAATCCTCCTTTAGTTCTTCCAGTAGTGCTTTTGGGGATGGAGACCAGTTCATATTACCTTTTGAGGTATCCGATGTATCTACAGTACCATGGCTGTCCTCTTCTATGTTGGTATTTTGATCCTGCCTGTCTCCATAAAATGAATCTATTGTCCTTGATTTTTTTGTGTTCTTCTTCATGTTGGATTTCCTTTTCCTGGCTTTACAATGAATTTCTACCTTTGGCCTCAGGGCTCTCTGTCCCAGCTTTCTTATTCTGGGGGTTGTGAGTGTAGAATTTTAGCCTTCAGTTTCCTGAGGTGTGGGGGAGGGGTCTGGCTCTCTGGCTTCTCACTCCCTATGGGTGCTCTCCAGCACTTGCTTATCAGCAATGGTCTCAGCTGTTTGTTGTTTGAGCTGATATCTGGCACTTCCCCTGGGAGAGCAAGGTTATGTCTGGGCTCCTGGCATTGACCCCTGCCGACTCTGCTCCTCTGGGCCTGATGAACTTCTACTATTTGGCCACTGAAGCCCCACTACTTTCCACTACTTTCTGCTCAGTTCCAGATTTCTCTCTTTTTTTTTTTCCTGAGGAATTCTCTGGGTGGGGAGGGGAGGGATTAGAGCCCTTTACCTGGCCATCACGCCTCCCGGAAATTCAAGAAGCCACGTTTAATACGTTTGGGCTGCAAGCCTCAGGATTCGGTATGTCATGGCCAGTGGCGTTGCATTGACCCCTGCTGACTCTGCCCCTGTGGGACTAATGAACTTCTGCTATTTGATCACTGAAGCCCCACTACTTTCTGCTCAGTTCCAGCATTCTTTTTTTTTTTTTCCTGAGGGATTCTCTGGATGGGGAAGGGAGGGATTAGAGCTGTTTACCTGGCCATTAAGGCTCCCCGAAGTTCAAGAAGCCGCGTTTAATACGTTTGGGTTGCAAACTTCTGGAGACAGTATTTCATGGCCGGTGGCATTGCGCTGCCTCTCCTCCACTTCCACAGACTGCCGTCCTGTGTTGGGAGTCCTAGGGATCTCCACCGGTTTCGGGCGCCCAGCTTTCTCCCAGCCTGTCTCCCACGTGGATTTTCAGGCCAGCCACTTCTGCCTTGGTCTGGAGCAGCTCTGCACCGAGCACTCTCCCAGCCTACAGGTTCGTGCCTCCGACCTTTCAGACTCTCCTGGCTCGGAAATTTGCCCCACGCAGACTCCTCGCCATTTCTGACTCTCTCAAATCTGCTCAAATTCACTTTTTTAAAGGAATCTGACTGATCTTGTGAGAGAGCTCCAGTAAGATGCTGCCTTCATGCGGCCATCTTGGCTGCGCCCACCAGGACCCATATGTACAAAAATATTTGTAAGGACTCTTTTTGTAGTAGCAAAGAATTGGAAACCAAGGAGATGCCCATCAATTGGGGAATGGCTGAACAAATTGTGGTATTTGAATGTAATGGAATACTATTGTGCTATAAGAAATGGGGAAGATATGGGCTTCATAATAACTTGGAAAAATCTACATGATATAATACAGAGTGAGCAGAGCAGAACTAGGAGAATATTATACCCAACCACAGATATATGTATTCTGTGATGACTAACCTTGATACACTTTTCTCTTCTTAGCAATACAAGGTTCAAAGACAGCTCCAAAGGACTCATTATGGAGAGAGTTGTCTACATCCAAGAAAGAACTATGGAGTCTGAACACAGAATGAGGTAAATTGTTTGCTCTCATTTTTTTTGTCTTTTGTTTTTTTGTGTGTGTTTGTTTTGTTTCTTTTTTCTCATGATTCACAACATTGGTCCTAATTCTTTTTTACAACTTGACTATTGTATAAATTATTTCAATGCAAAGTTGTATGTAGAAGATATATCAGATTTCATGCTCTCTTGGGGAGGGAGGGGGTAAAGAAGGAAGAAAATCTAGGAACTCAAAAAAATGTGGAACTGAGTGTGGTAACCTAAAAAAAATAAAAAAAATCTTAATTTAAAAAAACACAAACAAAAAAAAACCCTAGAAATAAAGATTTAAATGGTAGCAAGATTGGCTATATTGTACTGTTTTCACACTTCACTTCTTGTGATAGTGCTGAGAACCATAGAAATAACAAAAAGTGAGCAATAATTATTAAAATGATCAGTGAATATTCATGCAATACTAATTAGTTCTTATTTAATTAGGAGCTGATTATCTTGTGAATATTTTTATACTGTATAAAGGTAAACAAATGAAAATATGTAAATAAAGAAGATGTCTGAACTACCACTTATGTATGTGTAACAGAAAATATAATTTTATGTAATGCTTAATAGTACCCATAATTTTGAGATTATCACAATGTTACACTTACTTTAAGAACATGCATATTATTTTAATTCTTGTCTGATAAGAGTTGTGACTAAGCTTACTTTATTTCCGTGTTTCCATCATGTTAAATTCTTCCTGAAATTCATGTAGGCAGTCTGGGATATAATACCAATTTTTTATTCATGGATCCTCTTGGAGCTTTCTCTGGATGTTTTTCTCCATGTTATTCTCTTTCTTTGTCTTATTTCCCCCAACTAGATTATACACTAACTTATAATAAGAATCACATCACTTCCTTCCTTTCTTCCTTCCTTCCTTCATTCATTCCTTCCTTCCTCCTTTCCTTCTTTCCATCCATTTCATTGTGATATTTGAGTTCTTCTAAAAATTACTTCCATAACAATTAATAGTCCTTTGAAAATAACTGACAAATGCTATCATTTCTGAAAATGGATCTGCACTTACATCAACTAAATTGAAAAAAAAACCTAAGCAAAAACCACATAGAATCAAAAATCTATATCTGAAAGAAACTTTACAGGTCATCTTGTTGAATAACCTTATTTTTCTAATGAGGGAAGTGAGGCAGAGAAAGGTTAAGTGACTTGTCCCAAGTCACAGAGGTGGTAAGTGGCAGAACTGAGATTAGAACACAGGTCACATGTCTCTAAGTTCATCCCTTATTCTTCTGCTTTATTTGATCTCCCACTTTTGTGTCACAATATTAGTGATTGTATTCTTTCTTTTCCCTCTGGTTGTTTGCTCCAGTGATTACAGGATCCGTTTTGTCCAGAACACTTTTACAGTAATAAAGGATTTTCATATTCAAAACCTAACTGTCCCATGCCATTTAAAAAATATTCAACAAAGTCTTATTCTGTGTAAGCTGTCCCTAATTATCCTTTCCTTCTGTTATAATTTTCCCATTAGTTTTAACTGGCAATATTGACCACAAGGCCTTATAACTGAGACATATGTCAAATCATGTGTTTTATAAACTGAAATTTTGAATTTCATTAAATATTAATTTCTTAAATTCTCATGCTACAATATATCAACAAGAACCTAAAAAAAGTTGGAATCAATTAGGGGTGGAGCCAAAATGGCAACTGGAAAGCAGGGTCATGCTTAGCTCTCCCCCAAATCCCTCCAAACACCTGTAAAAATGGCTCTGAACAAATTCAAGATCTGCAGAACCCACAAACTAGCAGAGGGGAGCAAGTCTCCAGGCAACGGATGGCCTAGGATGATTGCTGGGAAGAGTCTCTCAGCAAAGTTCTTGGAAGCAGAGCCCAGCCCAGGTTGGGCTGTGCCAGGTCAGAACAGCCTAGGAGTTGGCCCAGAGCAGCCCTTAGGCCATGAATCATTGAGCTGTGGCATTTACCAGACTTCTCAACCCACAAATGCCAAAGACCATGGAACAAGTTAGTGGATGAACTGCTGCATTGGATTAGAAAGTGGTCCAGCCCCAGCCCTGGGGGTGGTGGAGGTGTTGTGGCAGTGGAAATCCAGTGTCAGCTGCTTCTGGAGTCCCTGGCTCACACAGTGGGAAGAATCAACTGGCAGGCCAGAAAGGGCATGCAAGGTTTGCTTTGCCCTTCTTGGATCTGGGTTGCAATGCTGTATGGAGTTTCTTGGGGAAGGAGGACACTGGCATGGCAGAGCTTGCACTGAGAAGTGGAGTAGATGTAGCTCTGAAAACTGCAGGGCAGACCCTAAGGCTTGGGACAAAACACTATCTACTGTACAAGCAGGCATACCCTGCCACAAAGCTCAAAAGTCAGGTAGGTTGGCTGGGAACATGGCCAGGCAGTTAAAAAGGACACAGACCCAGACTCAGACTCTAGAATCTTTCTTTTTTTTGGTGACAAAGAAGATCAAAATATACAGCCAGGAGAAGTCACCAAAGTCAAAGACCCTACAACAGAAGGCTACATTAAAAATATATATATTGGTCTCAGACCATGGAAGAGCTCAAAAAGGATTTGGAAAAGCAAGTAAGAGAAGTAGAGGAAAAATTAGGAAGAGAAACTAGAGTGACTCAAGAAAATCATGAAAAATAAGCCAATGACTTGCTGAAGGAGAACCAAAAAATACTCGAGAAAATAAGACCTTAAAAAATAGAATAACACAAATGGCAAAAGAGCTCCAAAAAGGAGAAGAATGCTTTAAAAGGAAGAATTAGCCAAATGAAAAAGAAGGTCCAAAACACCACTGAAGAAAATATTACCTTTACATTTTAGATTGAAGCAAGTAGCAGCCCGTGATTTTATGAGAAATGAAGATATTATAAAACAGAACCAAAAGAATGAAAAAATGGAAGACGATGTGAAATATCTCACTGGAAAAACCAGAGACCTAGAAAATAGATCCAGGAGAGATAATTTAAAAAATATTGGACTACCTGAAAGCCTTGATATCAACTTTCAAGAAATTATCAAGGAAAACTGCCCTGACATTGTAAAGCCAGAGGGTAAAATAGAAATTGAAAGAATCCACCAATCACCTCTTGATAAAGATTCCAAAAAGAAAACTCCTAGGAATATTGTTGCCATATTCCAGACTTCCCAGGTCAAGGAGAAAATATTGCAAACAGCCAGAAAGGAACAATTTGAGTATTATGGAAACACAATCAGGATAACACAAGATATAGCATCTTCTACACTAAGGGATCAAAGGGTTTGAATTATGAAATTCTGGAGGTCAAAGGAGATAGGATTAAAACAAAGAAACACCTACCCAGTAAAACTGAGTATCATCCTCCAAGACAAAATATGGATTTTCAATAAAATAGAGGACTTTCAAGCTTTCTCAGTGAAAAGACCAGAGCTGAATATAAAATTTGACTTTCAAATAGAAGACTCAAGAGAAGCATGAAAAGGTACTCAAGAAAGAGAAAACCTGAGGGACTTACTAAAGTCGAACTGTGGGAGAGGGAATAAGTAAATCTTGTTCTCATCAGGTTTGACTTGAGGAGGAAATAGCATACATACTCAGCTGGGTATCTTACCCCAGAGGAAATTAGGGGAAAGGGGAAAAAGAGGGGTGATAGAAAGGAGGGCAAGTTGGGGGAGGAGGTAATCCAATGCAAACATTTTTGAAAAGGGACAGGATCAAGGGAGAAAATTGGATGAAGGTGGACAGAATAGTATGGAGGGAAATATAGTTAGTCTTTACAACATGAGTATTGTGGAAGTGCTTTAACTAATGATACATGTATGGCGTATGTTGAACTGCTTGCCTTCTTAGAGAAGGTGGGTGGGAATGGAAGAGGGGGGAGAATTTGGAACTCAAAGTTTTAAAAGTAGGTGCTCAAAAAAAGTTGTTTTTGCATGCAATTGAGAAATAAGATATATAGGTTATGGGGCATAGAAATCTATCCTTTCCTATGAGAAAGATAGGGTGAAGGGGATGCAGGGGGGTGGGGTGACAGAAGGGAGGACTGACTGTGGAATGGGGCAGAATATATACCATCTTGAAGTGGGGGGAGGGTAGAAGTGGGGACAAAATTTGTAACTCAAAAATCTTGTGGAAATCAATGTTGAAAACTAAAATATTAAATAATAAAATAATTGTTAAGAGAAAAATAAAAAGAGACAAATAAAATCTAACAAAGTTGGATTTCAAAGTTTGAATTAAATTACCAGTCCCTTTTAAACTATCAATTCATATTAAGAAAATCCTAGAGAAACTGGAATTAAAAACACAAAATTTGATAATGATAGTGTCTTATCTTCTTCTAGGAAATTCCTAGATGACAACATTAGGATAAAAATAATTACCACGTTATGAAAGAAATAATTAAGTGCAACCCTTGAATTAATGAGCATACAGTGTATTTTGTATGTTAAATAGTATATAGTGACTTCTCTCTGAGGAACAGAAAGTGCTGAATTCATTAGTAATGCAAACCTTATTAAGATTCTATATTTACTAAGTTGCATGTGGAATACCAGTATCTTGCATCAATTTACAGGTGGGCAAATTGAGAGAAGCAAAGGTTAGCTACTCTTCCTTGGATTACTCAGAGAGCCATTATCATAAATGGAAGACAAAATAGATCTTTGTGACCACCAATCCTTTGTGATGTGCATTAGGTATGCAGTTTCTTTATCTTAACTATGCTGGTTATCTTGGTTTTGGATTTGAGTGAAAAAAAATTAGAAGTGAAACATTTTAAAATAGAAGCATTCCTGCAGCAAAGCAAAGCAAAAATTTTAGATGAATGACTGTGATCATGACTGTTAATTAGTACATTCACATCATTTCTACCCATTAATGCAACATTGACACTAATATAGTCATTCCAATGTCCAATGCAGCTCTCATGAGGTCAGAGCAGGAAATTAGATGACTATCATATTTTAACTGCATACATCATTCATCAAAACAAATACACTTTTTCTCATTTGTAGCAGTCAAAGTTTTCAATTCAGTTTAAATCAGTTCATTTTAAGTCATATTTTATAAGAATAGTATGAATGATTCTTTCCCAATCATCTTCTTTAAAGATGCTTTTTTATTTTATTATTGACACAAATGGGGGCTAATTTGATAAGTCTATCCTTAGTTTTTATACCTAAATATTTTGAAATAAAATGTGTCCTTGAAGACAAGTAAATCTTACTCAGGAGTCATTATAGAGGTTATTTAATTATATTTCCCAAATAGTGAAAAAATAACGGCACCATGAAAAGAGCAGTATATGACTCAGCTAAAGGTTTTGATAGACAGTACTTTATATTGCACAGGTTCATAGGTATTTTTTTAAAAAATGATATTTTAGTACAAAAATATTTACAGCAACTTTTTGTGATGGCAAAGAATTGGAAATTGAGGGGATGCCCATCACTTGGGGAGTGGCTGAACAAGTTGTTTTATATGAATGTAATGGAATACTATTGTGCTATAAGAAATTATTTACAGGGACACTTTTAGAAAAATCTGAAAAGACTTATATGAACTGATGCTCAGTGAAGATTCTTTTTTACAACACGACTAATGTGAAAATGTGTTTAATACGAATGGATATGTAGAGGCTATATCAGATTGCACACTGTCTAGAGGAGTGGGGAGGGGGGGAGATTGAGAAAATTTAAAACTCAAAGGCTTATAGAAGTGAATATTGAAAGCTAAAAATGAACAAATTATGTTTTTAAATAGTATTTTATTTTCCCCCCAGTTACATGTCAAGTAAATTTTTAGCACTAATCTTTTTATGAGATTCTGAGTTCCATATTTTTCTCC
Source organism: Trichosurus vulpecula (assembly GCF_011100635.1). NCBI lineage: Eukaryota > Metazoa > Chordata > Mammalia > Diprotodontia > Phalangeridae > Trichosurus > Trichosurus vulpecula. The sequence continues at coordinate 211,924,556 of NC_050579.1, forward strand.
TTCTCTCCTTCCATGCCACTTTTCTAAAAATGATAGACAGTTTGATGTAGTTTATACATGTGCCATCAAACAAAATATGTCCTTATTAATCACAGTTATTAAAGAGGAGACATTAAATGCGTGAAAATAATCATGTGTGCAAATAAAGTAAGTGAAAAATAAGCTCAAATATGCATTAAGAATCCATCATTTGGAATCTTTCTTTGGTGACAAAGAAGATGAAAACATACAGTCAGAAGAAGTCAATGAAGTCAAAGAGCCTACATCAAAAGCCTCCAAGAAAATCATGAACTCTCAGGCCATGGAGGAGCTCAAAAAGTATTTGGAAAAGCAAGTTAGAGAAGTAGAGGAAAAATTGGAAAGAGAAATGGGAATGATGCAAGAAAACCATTAAAAACAAGTCAATGACTTGCTAAAGAAGACCCAAAAAATACTGAAGAAAAATGACACCTTTAAAAACAGACTAACTCAAATGGCAAAAGAGCTCCAAAAAGCCAATGAGTATAAGAATGCTTTGAAAGGCATTTCTCAGTGAAAAGACCAGAGATGAATAGAAAATTTGTCTTTCAAACACAAGAATCAAGAGAAGCATGAGAAGGTAGACAAGAAAGATAAATCACAAGGGACTTACTAACGTTGAACTGTTTTGTTTACATTCCTACATGGAAAGATGATGTGTATGATTCATGAGACCTCAGTATTAGGGTAGCTGAACGGAATACACACACACACACACACACACACACACACACACATACTCACAAACACACACAAACACTCACACACACACATATATGATATATATATACATATATATATATATATATATATACATATATATATGTATATATATATATATATATATATATATATATATAATATGTATAGACAGAGGGCACAGGGTGACTTGAATATGAAGGCATGATATCTAAAACAAATCAAATTAAGGGATTAAGAAAGGGAGAAAGGGAGAGATAAAATGGGGTAAATTATATCACATAAAAGTGGCAAGAAAAAGCAGTTCTGTTCAAAGGGAAGAGGGTGCAGGTGAGGGGGAATGAGTGAAACTTGCTCTCATCAGATTTGACCTGAGGAGGGAATAACACACACACTCAATTGGGCATCTTACCCCACAGGAAAGAAGAGGGAAGAAGATAAAAAAGGGGGACGATGGAAGGGAGGGCAGAATGGGGGAGGAAGTAATCAAAAATAAACACTTTCTAAAAGGGACAGGGTCAAGGAAGAAAATTCAATAAAGGGGGGCAGGTTAGGAAGGAGCAAAATATAGTTAGTCTTTCACAACATGGGTATTATGGAAGGGTTTTACATAATACTGCACATGTGGCCTATGTTTAATTGCTTGCCTTCTGAGGGAGAGTGGGTGGGGATGGAAGAGGGGAGAGAATTTGGAACTCAAAGTTTTAAAAAACAGATGTTCAAAAAAAAAGTTTTTGCAGTGCAACTAGGAAATAACATACATAGGCAATGGGGCATAGAAATTTATCTTGCCTTACAAGAAAGTGAGGGAAAACGGGATGGGAGGGGAGCAGGACGACAGAAGTGAGGGCTGACTGGGGAGCAGGGCAAACAAAATATATGCCATCTTGGAGTGGGCAGGAGAATAGAAATGGGGAGAAAAATTGTAATTCAAACTCTTGTGAAAATCAATGCTGAAAACTAAATGTGTTAAATAAATAAATTTTTAAAAAAGCATCCATCATTTCTTAATCTGGATATAGATAGCATTTTCCTCTATGAAACTTTTGTACTTTTCTTGGATTGTTGTGTTGCTGAGAAGAGTTGAATCATTCATAGATGACTATAACACAATGTTGCTGATACTGTGTACAGTATTTTCCTGGTTGCACTCATTTCACTTTGTATTAATTTGTACAAGTATTTCCAGATTTTTCTGAAATCCGAGTGTTCATAATTTCTTATTGTGCAATAGTATTCCATTACATTCATATACCATAGGTTTTTCAACCATATCCCTGTTGATGCACGTCCCCTTTATTTCCATTATTTTGCCACCACAAAAAGAGAAGCCATAAATATTTTTACATATGTAGGTCCTTTTTGCTTTTTTGCAATCTCTTTGGCATACAGACCTAGGAGTGGTATTGCATAAAAAGGATGAAGAGTTTGGTTGCCCTTTAGGCATAGTTGCAAATTGTTCTCCAAAATGGTTGGATCAGTTCACAGCTCCACCAACAGTGCATTAGTGTCCCAATTTTACCACATCCTTTACAGCATTTATCATTTTTCTTTTCTTTCATCATAGCCAATCTGATAAGTAAAGGTGGTTTCTCAGAGTTTTTTTTTTAATTTTCATTTCTCTATTCAAAAGTGATTTACAGTACTTCTTCATATGCCTGTAGATAGCTTAGATTTCTTCATCTGAAAACTGCTTGTTCATATCTTTTGACCATTTATCAATCGGAGAATGGCTTGTATTCTCATAGACTTGACTCAGTTCTCTACATATTTGAGAAATGAGGCCTTTATGACAGGCACTTGCTGTAAACATTGTTTCCCAGCTTTCTACTTTCGTTCTAATCTTCTTTGTATTGGTTTTGTTTCTACCAAAGCTTTTTAAATTCAATATAATCAAAAGTATCTATTTTACATTTTGTAATGCACTCTCTTTTTTGGCCATGAATTTTTCCCCTTCCCATTGATCTGACAGGTAGACTATTTCTTGCTCTTCTAATTTGCTTATGGAGTCATCCTTTATGTTGATGTCATGCAAAAGGTCTATCATATCTAACTTCTCCAATATTCTATTTACTCCATTAGTTTCTTCCTTGTTTATTTTTTGGTTGTATTTATTGACTTCTGAGAGTGGACAGCTGAGGTCCCCCACTAAGAGAATTTTGCTCTCTGTTTATTCCTGTAACCTACTTAACTTCTCTTTTAAGAATTTTGATGCTATACCACTTTGTACATTTACATTTAGCATTGATACTGCTTCATTGTCTATGGTACTTTTTAGCAAGATATAGTTTCCTTCATTATCTCTTTTAATTAGATCTGTTTTTGCTTTTACTTTATCACAGATAAGGATTGCTATGCTTGCTTTTTTTTTTTTTTACTTCAGCTGAAGCACAATGGATTCTGCTCCAGCGCTTTACCTTTACTCTGTGGGTTTCTCTGCTTCAAATGTGAGTCTTTGAAACAACCTATTATACGACTGTGGTATCTGATCCACTCTGCCATCCACTTCTGTTTTATGGAAGAGGTTATCCCATTCCCATTATAGTTAGGATTTCTCCCTCTATATTTCCCTCCATTCCATTCTTCCTCCTGTCTGTCCTCTTTCTCCTTTCAGTCTTTCCCTCTTCATCAGTGTTTTCCTTCTGTCTACCACCTCCCCTGACCTGCTCTCCCTTCTGTCAGTCCAGTTCTACTGCCCCTTTACTTGTTCTTCTCCCCTCTGAATGCTAATTCATTAGAGAAGATTCTTCATATTACAGTGTAAGCCCAGCATGTATGTGTCAAGCTCCCTGCCCCCTTTTCCAAAGCTTTGGACTCTCCCACTTGGAGACTGACAGGCTCGAACAAAGAACAAGAAACTCTTAAGACAAAGGATAGGAAATAGCTCCTGTCCTGCTGGAGAAACTTTAACCTGGCCAGTTCTTAGGAATGAGTCCGGGGGGAGGGTGGCTCCCCTTTCTGGCGGGAAAAATTTTCTTCGTTCACAGTCCTATAAAAGTCACCACATGGGACAGGCACATTGGAATCACCCATGGAGAGGACGCTTCACCAGGGGCTATGTTCAGAAAGGACTAACCAAGGAGCTTCGGATAAGCCTTGGTGTAGGTGGTGAACATATGTATGTTGCATATTATATGAGTGTCTTTTTATCGCTGTTGCTGCATTTGTAGATGCCTCTGTGTCTCTGCCTTGGTCGCTGCGTTAACTGTGTTTGTTAAGAATTGTTGATTAATGTGTTTGTGGGTCTTACCACAGTATTTTCCCTGTCTTTCAATAATAACAAAAATAAAAACAATAACAAACAAAAACAAAAACAAAAAACAAACAAACAAACAAAAACAAACTTTGTTCTGTTGGGAAGCTTAATCGAACAAAATTGGTATCACGAACAGGATTGGATTTTTCACTCTGCAGTAATGCCATTCCGCAGAGCAGGTGAAGCCGCCCCCAAAGTGGCCAGGTTGGGCATGACTGGGTGGGAAGAGCTCACTTGCTCCTCTGTGGCCAGGGAGTGAGCAGATCTGATCCGTCTGTGTGAGAACTGGGGTGGCCGGCTTGAACCAGCGGAACCCTTACATGTGACCCAGTATTTGCAGAATATACCCATAGAGAAAGGCTGGGTATTGTTATGTGCCTATCACAGGATGCATGGCCAGAGGGATGGAGTGGTAGAAAAAAAAATTAGCTTTAGAAAGGTGGGGCTTTGCAAAGTCAGGGTCCACCAGAGTGGGAGGGCAAGAAAGTTTAGGCATGTAGAAAAAAGGAGGCATGTGTGAGAAGTTTAAGGAATTGTTATAATTTATTTGCACAGTGTGAATAGAGGTTTTTGGAAAGTGAAAATGTTTGGGAAGTTTTTGAAAGTTGTAAAAAAAATGTGCTCTCTCTCTTTCTCCCTCCATTCCAATTCTGGCCAAATTTGGAATGTGAAGACAGATAAGAAAGAAAGCAGAAAGTTTTTCCCATCAGACTTCAGTGAAATGTATAAAACAAAGTTTTTAGGGGTGAAGTTTTTCTTAGTAAAATTGCATAAAACTGGGGATGCTACTTTATAATAGGTGAGTCCAAATTGTAAAACTTCCTTAAGAATAATGTGATTGGAACTTAGAAATGTATATCTAAATTTAAAAAAAAGGAAAAAGGCGGTGCATATTGTTATTTGGCATTGACAAATTTATTAACTATATAGCCCCAAGAAATTCTATGTACTTTATTGTTCAGGAAGGGGATTGTGGTGCAATTCATTTCCAGGGATATTATGGGAGTCACATGATTGTGAAAATACTTGGTACAATGCTTGGCATAAAATGAATACTTTTTGAATGTAAACTGTTTTAAGTTACATATAATTGCTTCATATTTATTAACTTTATGTGAATTTTCTTCAATATAAGATTTATGTCAATTGGAATGAGATGAACAATGCTCAGTAAAAGGTAATCTGGGAACACATCTGACTGAGGTAAAGCCACCAGAATGGTAATTAACTGATTTTGGTACTGAAGTTTAACTAGATCATAATTGTTTATGGTATTGATGTATTTTTTTTAAATTTTCCTTGTTATATAACTTTGTAAACAACTGTATCATTTGTATTCTAGATGCTATTAGGTTAAGAAGTGGGACAATTGCTGTAACCTAAGAAATTATAACTTCCAAGTTTTGTCTGGAAGTTCTTTTGAAACTGTTTTTGCTATAAATCAAGTATTTATACAAAGGCCTTGTTGGGTCCTCTTGTAATCTTTTACAATGCTGAGTATTGGGCCTTAGAAATTAAAATGTTACCACTAGTGATTAAAATAATTTCTCTTATAATCTAGATGTTGTTAGATTAAGAATTGTACTTAATTAAGAAATTGAGGTTGTTAACTGAACCAAGAACTTTTGGCACCATCTAGTCATGAATTCTTATCAGTCTTGTGTGAAGTTTTCATTGTAAAGAATTCCTATGGACAAAGTTTTTAAAGGCTTGGTAATCTTTGTTATTGTGATAAGTCTAATTTAATTGGGTATGTAATTTTTAGAAACTAAGTGTTCTCCCCATTACAACACCTTTTTGACTAAAGAACCTTGTAATATTTAGGAATTCTGTATATTATTTGTGAATGAGGACATTTTAAACCAACTTAATTTAATGAATTCCAATGTTTAAAGGTTTTACTTTAAGGAGAAAGAAAGAGATGTCTATCACTTTAGAACTTTCCAAATAATTTTTCTTCATGAAAGTTTAGTGACAATTCCTTTTTATATTGGGATCAATTTTAAACTGTTTTTAAAGAAAGGGAAATATATTTTATGAAGAAATGTTTTGTAAAATCTTTTGTATGATTTTTACAAGGTCTACTAAAGTTCTATCTGTAAGCCAATCTGTTGCATTGATTTGATGTTGATGACAATTATTTCCAAAACTACTGTAGATTTTTTAAATTTTATTTGTTTCATTCCAAAGTTTGTTGTAACTTTGGATCGACTTTGAATAAATGTGCTCAGAGAAACAGCAAGGGATAGCAAACAGGCCCAAGGCTTTTCTATTAACCCCTTCCTAGGATCCTTGTAAATTCTCTTTATTTTGCAAATTGCCAAAGTCCTGGAAACTATTTGTATGGGCTAGGCCATTGGCCCCAGTAAAAGTATTCATTTGGTTTATGTAGACCCTAAATAATGAACTTAGCTTCTTGAGAAGTATAGAAAGGATTCTTAGGATTGCTTTTTCCACCAGGACAAGTGCAAGTTTGAAAAGGAAAGATGTTTAATGAAACTCCCTATGTAGGAGAGTCCTAGTAAATTTTTATTGCTTATTGAAAAACTGTATCTGGCTTGATTGGTGAAACTTGCTGTTTAAGGTAAAAGGCATTTGGGACCATAACTAATTCAGTTTTGAGTTCGAATTTGTGTATAGTTGTCTGCATTAAATCAGTATCTGAAAAATAAATACCACAAGCTCCTCAGAGGGAATGTGATTCTGTACTGTTAACAGGTGGAAGTCTGCATTTGGGAAAAAGCTGAGGTGACAATGTTAGTCTCAATCTAGGATGAGATCCTCTTTGGCCCAGTTTCCGTTTTGTATTCTTTTGAAAAGGAGTGTCTCCCACTTGACTATTCCTGAGTTTAGCTATGAGGTGGAAAACAGATATTGCAAAATTAAAGAATTATAACTATATCTGAGTTCAGATAAAGCCAAAGATGTTTTATCCTGTTGTATTTAGTATATCACATGTCCCTGTTTTTTTCTTTCTATAGCAAATTTCTGTGATCAGAGTAAGTAATCAGTAAAAGATATGAACTCTTTTGTGTTATCTTACTGGGCAATCTAATATTATTTTATCTATAAATAGAGCATGTGCAGAAATTTATGCAAATTAAGTAAGACTGACCTTAAGATGTTCCCTTTGTTTAACCGAATCCTAAAAGCCGCAGTATTTTTCTTGTGATCAGTGTCTTACTGTTACCAATGTGAAATTTCATTACAACACATTTTTGACTAAGAAACTTAGTGATATCTAGGAATTCTGTAATCACTAGGAATTTTGTATATTTTATAATTAATGTCAATTTTAAAGATTTATTTCTTGCTTTAAGGAAAAAAAAGAAAGCTATCATTTTAAAAGTTCTTAACTAATTTTCTTCAGGAAAGTTCAATGATTATTTCTTAACATCAGGAAATGTTTTAAAACTGTTTTAAAAGGGGAAACTATTTTAGAAGATATTTTTAAAAAGGTCTTTCTGTGATTTTCTTTTAGAAAGGTCTATTCTAAATTAATGTAATGAGTTTATATATCTTGCTGTTTTGATCTGAAAGTGTAGTCATTTCATGGCCTAAGCAAGAGTTGAAATTGGTGTTCGAGCTTATGAGATTTAATTCCTGAAGTGTCCCTTTCCTCCAGAATGAACATAATTGGGGAAGAGTAAGCAAACTTGTGGACAAGAATGCAAATCCATCAACCTGTGAGGTTGGTCATTAACTGCTTTGCTTTGTTTAAGCTGAAACAGGATTCCAGTACAGGCAGTTATATCAGTAAAAAGTACTAATGTATGAGCTATTTTGTCTTATGGTTGAAATGTAAAGGAGGGGTGAATAATGGGTTTGAGAGATTTGGAAAGATAAATAAAGGTTTGATTGAAAATATGAAAGGCAGATAAGAAAGTTTAGGGACAAATGGCGATTACCCCTCTTGTCCCTAGAAAATTGTTCTGGATTCACTTGAAGAGGATTTAAGTATGTTGGAGAGAGCATGAGGAAGTATTTTAGATTTGAAAATGGATAGTTCAACCAACTTTCTACTAGTCTGTTTAATCTCCTTGTCAGATTTGTTTCTTCTAGGCTCAGTGCACTCCACTTGCAGATGACAGCCCAAGCTGGATGCCAACCTCTGTCCAAGGCCATGAGCCATCATCACCCCCTGGACCTGGCACCAACCAAGTTCCAAACACTGGCTACAGACCCAGCTCCTTGAATGAGGGACCCTGAGAGGCAGCGACAGCTCTACATCCTCACTCAGTATGAAGAAGTTTCAGAAGCTGAGACCTTCGTCCCTTACCCCAAATGATTTTGGGTCCCATATAGTCAAGGGGGAATAATAGGGTGTTGGGGTGCTTATGCTTGGACCCAGAATCTGACACTTCTCCTTAGCCTCTGATTGAGTGCTTGTGCCTGGACCCCAGTTCTAAAATCACATCTACCTACTTGGGGATCCTGGTAGCTTGCCCTTATAAATGGGCCATATCATATCCCCTATTATCCACAAGCAGCAGGTCTGATAGAAAGAATGAATGGGCTCTTAAAAGAAAAATTGAAAAAGATGGGAAATAATAGCTAAAGTTTGGGTAAAAGGTAAGCCCACAGATAGATGAATTTATTGCTGAAATTATTGCTGAAAGGGAAAATAATATTGTAATAGTTTGCTATTCTGGTGCATTATTGTGTTTTAGCACCACTGATATTATTAATCATGTCTGGTGGTCAGGTTCTATGACACCTGCCCAACCACTAAGACACCCCTATTCATTAGTCAGAGTCCCTCATAACTGTGTCAATGTAACCCAGAGTATGCAAAAACTAATGCTACACTATCATATTGCTTTTCCTCCATTTAACCATGTGCTTGATGCAAAAGAGCTCAGTATGACACTTTGCTTGGTGGAACAGGGACAAGTTTGGGCATAGCAGATTTTATAGATTTTGAGACTCTTTCCAGCAGACTGTGCGGTGTTGGACAGGAAGTGTCCCAAGCTTTAATTATTAATGCTCAGTGGCTGCCCAGGAAGATCTTGCCCCACAAACCTACTTGAAATTATCAGAAACAATTTTTGATTGTTTTTAATGTTTCCTTGCCATTTAATTAGGATCAATGTTCTATGGAAAATACGTATATATTATTAGCAATTTGTGTATTGACAGTATCATGCACTTCAAGGTGTACTCTGTTGTTATAATGTGTAATAACCATGTTATCCCCTTTGTACTACATAATTACTTTGTATTCTAAGTGTTCGTACTAGTTGTAATCATGGATTTGTATGTGGAATGACCACGTGATGGATGGAACCCTGTGTGCTAGACCATTCCTCCCATCTATGAGACTTTACTCTGTACCCTATATCTAATTTTTTCTATGTTATATGAAGTTTCTGCTCAGTGTTTCTGTATTATCTCTAATAGCCCCTTTAGCTGGATGTTTAACAAATGTGTTTTTTCTCCATTGGCAGGATGATGATTTTTACTTTTTCTCCTAACCAAGTGAATGATATAACTCTTTCTTTGGGATGCTAACCTTTGTCTTTACCTTCTACCTATTTCCTCTTTAGAGCTTAAGCAACTATTGAAAAATAATCAAAGAGCGTTCAATGAACATTGAATACCAACTAATATGGTTGCTGGCAAATTACTAGAGGCCTAACATTTAGTCAAGTCTTTGTTGTAGTACTTTTAATTTTGTGTCTGTAATTGTTACATATTCAGTTGAATGAACCTTAAAGTTTTCACGGCCTACACTTAAATATATCAGATATTAAGCCCGAATGAATGATAAATAATTAGAGAAGATCCTCCATATTACAGTGTAAGCCCAGCATGTATGTGTCAAGCTCCCTGCCCCCTTTTCCAAAGCTTTGGACTCTCCCACTTGGAGACTGTTTCAACATTCTGGCTAGCAGCTGTCGTGGGGGTGAAAGACCAACACAAGCCCAGCAACAAGTATGCTGCCAAAGCCCAGGTTCTTTTGATCTGCTTTACTAAGGAAAACAAAATTAAGGGGTTGACAAGTTTACTTTATTCGAGCATACAAATATCACTCACTTAGTTCAGGGGAAAAAGCCAGCACCCTGAACTTCAGAGCAAATGCAAACAAATTACAAACAGACCAAACACATAAGAAAAGAAAACCAAGTTCAGACATCCAGGCAAGCTGGAGGGCTCTTAACTACAGCTGCCCAGAGTCTTCACATCAGCATGCCACCACGAGTGAGAACCCTGTGCAAATAACTCTGTGTTCTCTTCTTATACCATTTCAGGTATCATCAAATGTCACTTGAATGACCAGAATGTAGGCTACTATGATTGGCTCTGGAGTTAGCACCTCGCCTTAGTACCCTGGAAACTTCAAACCCACTTAAGCTTAGCACCTAGTAATTAGGAGTTTGGGGCAAACTTAGGAGCAAAGATCTACTCAAGCCTCCCTTATTTAGCCCCACCTTGGGCCCCACCTTAGTTACCAATCCACAACCACATAGGTTTAGCAGCTAACAGGAGTTTGGGCCTGGGGCTTAGCACCTAGTAAGACTCAAAGATACTTAATTATTTTAAAACAGTAAGAAAACCCCAACTTAATTGATATTACAGACTGAAAGGCCTGAACAAAGAACAGGGAACTCTTAAGATAAAAGATAGGAAATAACTCCTTTCCCGCTGGAGAAACTTTAACCTGGCCAGTTCTTAGGAATGAGTCAGGGGGAAGGTGGCTCCCCTCTCTGGTGGGAAAAGAAAACTTTCTTTGTTCAGCATCTTATAAAAGTCACCATGTGGGATAGGAACATTGGAACCTCACCCATGGGGAATACACTTCACCTGGAGTTATGTTCAGAAAGGAGTAACCAAGGAGGCTGCCAGGGATTCCCCAGTTTTGGATAAGCCTTGGTGTAGGTGGTGAACGTATGTATGTTGTATTTTATGTGTGTGTCTTTGTGTCACTATTGCTGTGTTTGTAGATGCCTCTGTGTGTCTGTGTCTCTGCCTTGGTTGCCACATTAACTGTGTTTTTCAGGAATTGTTGATTAATGTGGTTGTGGGTTTGATAGAGTATTTTCCCTGTCGTTCAATAAAAACTTTGTTCTATTGGGAGTGTGTCTTATTTCCAGCTTGTATCTGAATCCAAACCTAACTTAGCTTAATTGAACCCCCTCCTACTTTCCTTTTAGCTAAAATAGATTTCTACATTCAACTGATTATGTATCTAATTACCTGTTTGAGTCAATACCGATGAGAGTAAGATTCAATCAATGCTCATCACCCACTTTTCCTTTTTCACCTCCATTATAATAGGTCTTTCACACCTCTTCATGTGAACTAATTTACCCCATTCTACTTCTTCTTTCCATCAGTTATTGTACTCCTCTTTCTCGTCCCTTATTTTTAATGCAATTCCATCAAATTCACCTTATACCCATACTCTCTGATGATGTGTATTCCTTCTAGCTGTACTATTAGTGATATATATTTTTTAAGAATAACAAGTATCATGTTCCCTTGTAGGAATGGGAATGTAAAGAATTTAGCTATATTGAGTCCCTTATGTTTTCTTTCCCCTTTTTACTTGTGTACGTTTTTCCTTGTTCTTGATGTTGGGGGTCAAATTTTTGGTTTATTCTTGTCTTCTCCTCACAGAAGTTTTAAATTCTTTTATTTCCTTGAATGACCATTTTCTCCTTATTGCATTCTCCTTATGTATTATGCTTAATTTTGCCAGGTAATTAATTCTTGGTTGTAATCATAGTTCCTTTGCCTTCTGAAATATTATGTCCTATGACCTCTAATACTCTAATGTTGCAGCTGCAAGTCCTGAGTAGTCCTGATTGCGACTCCCTGATGTTTGAGTTCTTTCTTTTTGGCCACTTGCAGTATTTTTTCCTTGAACTAATAGTTCTGAAATTTGGCTGTAATGTTGAGTTTTTGTTTTGTGATCTCTTTGCTGAGGTGATCTTTAGATTCTTTCAATGCCATTTTCTTTTCTATTTCCATGACATCAAGACAGTTTTCCTTGATAATTTCTGAAAAGATGTTGTCCAGGTCCTCCTTTTAATTATGTCCTTCAGGTAGTTCAATAATTACAGTATTATCTCTCCTGAATCTATTTTGTACATCAGTTGTTTTTCTCATGAGGTATTTTACACTTCTTTTTCATTCTTATGAGTATTTCTGGTTGATTCTTGATGTCTCATAGAGTCCACGTAGCTTCCACTTGTCCAGTTCTAACTTTTAAGTAGTTGTTTTCCTCAGTTACCTTTATACTTTCTTTTCTATTTGACCAATTGTACTCTTTAAGGAGCTGTCTTCTGTGGATTTTTTATCTCCTTTTGTATTTGCCCAGTTCAACTTATTAAGCAGTTTCCCTAGCTGTTGACTCTCTTTTTCATAATTCCCTTACAGCACTCTCTTTTCTTTTTCTTTTTTCCTTCTATCTCTCTTGCGTGATTTTTAATCTTCTGTGAACTCTTCCATGAGTTTTTTTTTTTCTTGGTTTGAGACCACTTCCCATTTTTTCGGGGTTTTACTATAAATGTTTTAACATTGTTGTACTCTTTAAGTTTGTATCTTGGTCTCCCCTGTCACCGTAATAACTTTCTATGGCCATATTGTTTTTGTTGTTGTTGTTGTTGTTGTTGTTTGGTCATCTTTTTTTGGCCTTTCATCTTTCTTTTAAACTTTAGCTCTGCATCTGTTGTGGAAGTGGCATTGTCTTAGGCTTCTTGTGCCAGTCACTACAGGCCCTGGTCATTTACCTGGTGCTGTGCTGATGTTGTCCTCTAGCCCCTGGGGGACCTTCATGTCTGGTATGTGATTAGAGGTTGGTGGGGTTGTTTGGTGCTGTTAGAAGGTGTAGGGGTCTGGCAGCTTACCTATTCCTGAGCTAGGGTCCTATTGGTTGTGAATGGCATGTGTTGAGGCCTGGTGGTGTTTTTTCTGCTTTTCCCTGGGGCTACACTGAAGCACATGGAGGATGTCTGTTTGCCCTGGGTTGGGCTGAGGCACACAGAGGTCTGGCCACCAAAAGATGTTCATCCCCACTGGATTGTGCTGAAGCATGTGGGTGGGGAAAACTACATCTTTGCTTTTACTAACCTTTGATTCAAATTTAGCATTTCCTCCAATAATTTAGAGACATTATTCTGAGAGAGGGTGTCTATAGGTCTTGACAGATTGCAAAAGTGGTCCATGAAACAAAAAGTTAAGAACTCCTGTTTTTTTTTTTTTAATTTTTTTTGGTGTAAATTTTCTAGTTCTGATTTTTTTTATTTTGTGTTTTTCTGAGTCTTTCTGTACTTCTTAGTTTTTCTTATTGATAATTCCTAATTGTATTACAACAATCCATCATGGCAATATAATATTTGACTTTTCTCCTGTTCGGCATCAACATTTGGTCCAGTTCTTTTTTTGCTATTACAAATAATATCCCTGTAAAAATGTCAATACAGGTATCTATTGTTTTTTTTTTAATACTCTTAGAGTATATTCCTAATACTAGGAGTGTATGGTATCCAAGTATTCAAGGAGATGCTTATTTTTATAATTCCTTTTGTATATTGCTAAGTAACTCTCCAAAAAGATGTCATCAATTTGAAGGACCACCGAAAATGCTTGAGGGTAACTATTTCCTCATATCCCCATTAGCTTTGTCATTTTGTTTATTTTTGACAATTTGATAGATATGAATAACTACCTCAAAATTGTTTTAATTTTAAATTATTCCATTATTAGAGATACTGAATGTCTTATGATGATTATAATTTTGTTATTGTTGCATAAATTGTCCATTCATAACCTTAGACTATTTCTCCCTTGGAGAATGGATGTTGACTAAGAATATTAGTATCAATTCCTTGTAAGTTTTAGATGGCAGGTTTTATCATATATATTTGCTACAGACATTGTTTTTCAATTTCTCTTCTTTCACATATTAGAATACTTTCTAATGTTCACTTTGAAAAATTTTGGTCAGAGGCAGAGCCAAGATGGCTGCTTAAAGACAGAGACTTGCTTGAGCTCTCCCCCAAATCCCTCCAAAGTCCTGTAAATTGACTCTAACCAAATTCTTGAGCTATAGAACCCACTAGATGATCGAGTGAAATAAGTCTCCAGTACAAGACAGCTTGTATGGTTTCTGGGAAGGGTTTATCATGCCCTGCTGGGAGTAGAGCATAGCCCAGCTTGGGCCACATGAGAAGAGAGCAGGCCAGAGTAGACCAGGCAGAGTGGGTCTCAGGGCCCTGAATCACTGAGCTGTGGCAGTTCTCAGACTTCTCAGCCCACAAATTCCAAAGACAACTGAGCAGGTCAGTGGGAAAACTGTTGCACCTGGGTCAGAGAAGTGTGTAAATCTAGTATTATGGAAACACAATCAGCATAACACAAGATCTAGCAGCTTCTATGTTAAAGAATTAAAGGTCTTGGAATATGATATTCTGGAGATCAAAGGAGCTAGGAATGAAACCAAGAATTACCTACCCAGCAAAATTGAGTATAATACTTCATGGCAAAATATGGACTTTAAGTTAGAGGACTTTTAGGTATTCTTGATGAAAAAACCTGAGTTCAATAGAAAATTTGACTTTCAAATACTAGAATCAAGAGAAGCAAGAAAAGGTAAAAAGGAAAGAGAAATAACAAGAGACTTTCTAAAGTCAAACTGTTTTGTTTATATTCCTATATGGAAAGATAATATTTGTAACTCATGACACCTTTCTCAGTATTGGGGTAGTTGAGGAAAAGATATATATATATATATATATATATGTATACACATATATATATACATATATATATATATATATATATATATATATATATATAGACAGAGGGGCATAGGGTGATTTGAATATGAAGGGACAATATCTAAAAGGATAAAATTAAGGGCTGAGAGAGTAATATATTGGAAGAGGTTAGAAAGAGACAGAGACAGAATAACATGGACTATCTCACATGAAAGTAACAGGAAAAACTGTTATAATGGAAGGGAAGGGGTGGTAGGTGAGGGGGGAAGGAGTGATTTTTACTCTTATCAGATGTGGCTTAGGGAGGGAATAACATACACACTCAATTGGGTATCTTACCTTACAGGAAAGTAGGGAGGAAGGGGATGGGGTGATGATAGAAGGGAGGGGAGATTGGAAGTGGAGGTAGTCAAAAGCAAATAGTTTTGAAAAGAGACAGAGTTAAAGAATAATGTTGAATAAAAGGGGACAGGATAGGGTGGAGGGAAATATAGTTAGTCTTTCACAACATGGCTATTATGGAAGTGTTTTGCATTATGATACATGTATAACCTACATTGA